>NW_020448085.1:3389918-3459789 GCF_003343035.1 Apteryx rowi
AAAAAAAAAAAAAAATAGATTGTGTTTTACACAGTCCCTAAGATAAAAAGCTTTAGTGTCACACCCAGGGTGACTGTCTGAATCTGAAGCTCAGATCAAAAAATTCAAATCAAGACTAAAGATGAACACAGCTATCACAAAATCTCTCATTAGAAAAATCCAAACTTAAGAACCTCTGAAGCAGCATATATGGCATGCAAGTTTTTACTAGTTGGATAAAGCATGAAATTACTTTTTTAAAAATATTTCTAGATATAGGTACCATGGTGTTTTTAATTATGCCTGTGTGCACCCAGATCTGACATCTCATCCATGGTTTAGCTCTCTTTCTCTCCCTGTCATGTGCCTAGTGCCGTGAAGAAACATTAGCTTATGGAAACTCCAGCTCCTTCACCACCCACTGAAGACCCCCAATAAAAATCACCCTAACTTACTTCAATCAGGGAGGTAACACTCAAAAATGAAAGAGAAATTAATAAACAGTAAAAGAAGGAGGGATCAGGTTTATTCAACACAATATAAACACCCAGGGGGGAAAAAAAAATCCCACAATACATAATAAGCAGAACATAAACAGAACCACTGCAAAACCCACAAGTTCTATACTAGGTTCAGGTTTACAAGGAATACAGTGTAAGCAAGATAAAAACCTTACGTATTAGAGAGTTCTTTGTCTCAGCCAGCTGCTGCCAGCTTGTCTGTCTGTCTTTCAATTTCTCAGAAAGGTGTGTGTGAAAATCTAAATAAAATAAAATAAATACATTTTAGAGATGGCTCTTTTTCCTCCTTTTCCTCTATTCCATTCACTTTTGGTGTAATACAGGAAAACGTCTTGGAATGGTTTACCTCCTCCCACCCAAAGTATCTCTGAATATTAAAAAAAATAATAAAAATAGAACACGTTATTATCTAGAAGTTCATAACTCTTATCAATGAAATATAAAAAGGCATGTTGAGTAGTGGTACTACTGATGAACTCTTCCTTTTCAGGAGGTACAAATAACCACTATCACTACCCTTAACCCTGAAAACGGAAAGAGTGCAACATCTCTCCAAAACGCTACCAAGACACCAGTAGGCCCAGCCAACCAAAATCTGGCTATGATACATGTGTTACAATTTAACCTGAAGTCCATGAGAGTTTTCTATACATGTGGTACAGTAGGATCATATTGTGTTATTTTCATTCCTATAGTCAATAATGTATCACATTATCTCCCTTTAAAAGATAAGTTTAATTATCTAAAACTAGACTCAAGATACATTTAGAAAATGGACACTTTCAGCTGTGAATAAGTCACTTCTTGCATGTTTATTTGGGCGGCATGACGACTTCTACACTGTGTATCCACGTAATCAGGCTCATTCTGCCGCATCTGCCCGAGATGCGAGCCAGTGAGTCTGCGGTGTTGCAAGGACAGCAATCTCTTAGTCGGGAAATATTCGGCTGAACCAATGGAGAACCTGGGCGGGGGGTGGGGGTTGTCTGTGTGTCTTTCTCACTTTTTTCTTTTTCTAAAGAATGTCTTTTTATATAGATATATAAAATAAGCCTTTTTTTGTCTCAAAAACTCTCGAGATCTGGGAAGAGAGATTAATACATGCAAAAATGCTTCAGCTTTAAAGAACATATCAATTGAACTAAAACTACTCAACTTTCTTTTGATTGTACAGCTAATTCAAATACATGTGGAATTTAAATACTTTAAGTAATTAGGGAGTCCTCTTAAATTAGAAAAGCACAAAATCCACTGAAGAACATTATCGAATTTCAATACTAACAATGGAGTTTTCAGAGGCAGTAAATAGATATAACCTCCCCTCTCTTATTTATTTATTCACATGGACTTCCTTACACACACCAGTAAGACAAGAAGCCTAATGATTAACATATGAACATATGGCTACTTTCAATTCTTGTTCCTCATTGCCTTCAAGGGCCTCACCGAGAACTAAGTTTATTTGGTACATCGCAGGTTCAAAGACTTAATCATTTTATAAATTAATAATACATTCTTGCACCCAAGATGATCAGAAACAACACTAAAAATGTTTTGTATATCACAGTCATTTATTATATGCAAAGAAAAAAAAGCAACACTGACACTTGAAGATACAAAATCAGAAGATCAAAACAGTAGGAAAAAAAGTTTGCATATGCTGAAGACATAAGATGACTACATATTTGCAAGGAGACTAGGAGCACAAACGTTTCTGACCTAAAATACCTGCAATTGAAATAATCTGAAAGAATAAGAGCTCCTGAGTTTAAAGCCTGTTAACATTAACAAGCTTTAGGGCTAAAAAAAATATTTCAAAATGACAAGTTATACTTTTTACAAACAATGAAAAACAGAGAGAATATACTAAACTGGTGAAGCATCCCTTTGCCACACATGAAATTAAACTTTGATGCAGGATGACCATCAGTCATCTTCATGGCCTATCTTTCATAAGCCATATCTATTTTGGCTCATCCCTAATTAGTTCAGCTTTACTTTTAACGACACAGATTTTTGATTCAAAAGCAAGGAAAGTAAGCAACAGATTTTCAGGTAGGCAATACAACTTGCATTTATAATTTGTTATTTTGACAGAACTATTAGTATGAATACACATAAAGAACTGAAATTATGTCAAATTATTTGCTACATCCACCCTCAAAGCCCTGCCTGCAAGTGGGAGTTGTTTTCCTTGTGTTACCTGTCCTATTTGTACCTTCAAAGTGCACACAGAAGACAGTCACCCACTGTATCCTGTTGGCAAAATCATCTTAACACCCAATATTTTTGTTGAAGGCTTATTTTTACTTGTTTGTTACATAATGAACTAGAAAAAAATTACATGAAAAGGTCTGCGGAACAGTTTCACATGGCATAAGCAGTATTTTTAGCATATATTCTTTGAAGTTTGAATGTTTCTAGCTGATAATTGGGCTTGAAGGCAATATTTCTCAGTTAGCTCACCAACAAAGCTGTATGAAAGAGTAATCTTTTTTCAATCCTATACATATATAGGATTATTTTTTCAACTCCACTATCCCATTGCCATGTGAATACTGACATGCACACTCTATTGACAACTCAGAAGTGTTCAAACTTAAGTTTAAACTTCATAAAGGTTCTTCTCTTAAAAGATGAGCACACATGGAAAGTTTATTTAAGAAAGCATAGAGGCAGTGGGATGAATAAAAAAAAAATCTATACAGATAAAAGTTATGCTTATGCACCAAAAAGTGAAAAATATGATATATGCTATACCACAAAGTTTTAATCAGCATAGATTTGGAATGGAAAGGCTTCCTCTTGGCAGACTTCACCATATTATATATAGGTGTTACACATGCTTTAATATATTTTAATGTTTAACATATTTCATTAGTGTTCAGAAAATTGCAAGTTTGGGGTTTTTGAAATCAGTATTTTTTCTCTATACTTAAACCCAAAACACTAGGGGTTTTTTAAGCCATAAAAAATACAGCATTGCATATCTCACATCAAGTCTCTCTGACTGGAAAGCTCAGATTCTCCTCTTTCAAAGGTAATAAAACTATTTCTAGTCTAATGATGTGTAGAAAATAAATATTAAGTCTGCCAGTAGCCCAAGAATTAATGTTATCTACCTTTTCTGCCTCTTAGATTGGGAGGAGAAAATGGAAAAGACTAACAAATAGATAGGGATGTAGAGAAAAGAATGGATTTTTGTACAGAAAAAAAAGTGGCTAAAGGATCACAGCTTATCAGACAAACATTACTATCACAAAGAAAACCGTTTACAGAGATATATATATAGGTATATACAAAAAAAAGACAGATTTGTTTAAGTGAGCAGATATACTCAGTTGCTCTTTGCAAAAATGGGACAAATATCTTAAATACAGTGTAGTCTTTCTGTTGCACATACAATTAAACAAATTTTGGCAGTTTGCAGTTTTATAGTTTGTCTTATTGTACCCTATAATATGCAAATGGAAGAGGTCTTTGATGTCTTGATTTTTGTTTTAATAGAAGTTTTGCTTTCATTTCAGATTCAAGAGGAAAAACAGACTTAATCCATTGACATTTCATCCATCAACATTTTACCACATTACCCTTCAGAAACTTGCGTACCTTAGTGAAACCGCTATTTTCTCTTTGTCCTTATCTGTAGCCACTTCGGGACTTTTGATCCTTACAATTACAAAGAGTAGAGAGGATGAGAAACTGTTCCCCCAAGGAAGCTGAGCCATCCCTCTTTTTGATGTAAAACATCTAAAACAAAATTCTCAAAAATAAGTTTCCAAGCTCTGTTTCTCCAACAATTCTATTAAAAAAAAAAAAAAAAAAGCCCAGAGGAAAGAATAATTTAAATGTTGAGACACTTTTAAAAAATAATGTCATCTGAAGGGAAGTCTCTGTGGGTATTACCTTCCTTTGACACTCACAGGGAGTTAAACCTAATTGCATTTAGGGTTATCTCCAGCAGCAACACTCAGAATCAAACATCCTCATGAGGACTATTGTTCTAACTAATCTACTTATTAAGCTTTTATTCAGATTTAGTACAGTCTTTTATAAAAAACATCTCAAAGGGATAGTAATGGATTTTGCAATTATCAGACAGGAAAGAATAGACTATGACCTACAATCTCTGGCCCTGCCAAAAATTAGAAAAAAAAATCTTTTTTAAGTAAATCTTTAGATCATTAAGTTAATTTTAGTGCCTATCATACACCACACTTCATATCTGGATAAAGTAAAACCACTGCAACTATACTATGCTTTCTCTTATACATTCCTCTAACATGCAAACCCCCAGTGCCAACATGCCCATTTGTCCCTTCAGCAAATGACAGAGAGAAAGAATTCCGATTTCCATGTATTACTTCCCAAGATGGATGAATCACAATTTTCAGCTTGTTGTCTCCAGCCTCAGTCCAAGTTCAAAATCAATGTTGACCCAGTTAATTTTAAATAATAGTGCAAGTATTGGTGACACTTCTTGAAAATTGAGAAAATAGAAATATTGTAATTCCTAAATCTGTCTTCTGTGATGTATATGATGCTCAGAGCAGCTACTTGTCTCCCACACAGTATTCAGCGAACTAATTTTCTTCTCCCCCTGTACCACCCTCTTCCAAAACTGCTACTCTGCTTCCCTCATTCTATTACTTTTTAACACCTATCTAATCTCCCTCAGACCCCGACAAGCTCCCACCAGGCCCGGCACTCTAACCAGACCCACGCAAAGGCTTCTTGCTGCCCAGCGGACAGGCCGGCAAGCCAAGGCTGCAGCTCCTACCCGGCCCGCGGAGCGCGTGCCTCGGCGCTGAGCGCGCTCTGCGTCGCGCCCGGCCCTCGGCGTCTTCTGCTGCCTCTCCCGAGCCGGCCTAGCAGCCCCTGCTGCTGCCACCTCGCCAGCGCCCCGCTCCGCTCCGCTCCTCTCCTCTCTCTTTTCCCATTTGTTGCATCCTCAGGAATCTTCCCCTTCATAATCCTGTCTGAACGGACGCTTCCGACTACGCGCTATGAATTTCCTCCCTAATTAGTGTAGTCAGGGTATTCTGGAGCTGCGCTTCGTTTTGCGTGTTTCCCAATAGGCATCGCTAAGAGCTTGGCTTCCAGTCATGTCCTATATACTCCATCCTTTAAGCTCATAACGTACAGTTTATGATATTTTTTCACAATAGAAAACCTTGCTGCATTTATAAGCTTTCCTTTCTCCACATCCATAATTCTAGTGCCTCTCTGTTAGCTTTCATCTAGAAAATAACTATGGCACTTTAGTATGACTAGGGCATCAACATTCTTCTCAGCTCTGCTCTTGTTGCCCCTCTTCTATTGTTCAAAGTGGCAAAAACTCATTTTTACTACTAATAAAAAACAAACAGTTGGTGCTTAACTTTCAACAGCACTTTAAAATTATATATTAAAAAAAAAAGAAGTCACATAAATACCCTTAACTTCCCAAGCTCCTTTCCCGCCAATATTCACACAAAAAGTCCCAGGAACAAACACCTGCCCCATTTCTGCCACGCTTACCTGGCTGTGGCCCTTCCTGGCCGTCTCGCTTCCTCTCTAGCCAGCATTTTTCATGAGCTGAAATTTCTTCTCTCTTAGTACTTTCGTACACTATCATTGATATTTGATCACCATTTATTACTGATCATTATGTTTTTGGAGGAACAGGACAAAACCCGTAACATTTGACAAAATGCTACCTCAATATTGGGCACGCTAAAGCTTCAAGTTCACTTCAAAATCACTTTTTTTTTTGATTGTTTTTCTGTCACATTCTCTCCATATATTCTGGATCAAGCATACTAAATAGAGATAAGAAGTACAGTACTGTACTCTTAAGCTGTATGCATACTATTTCTGTATGCAAATAATGATTATGAAGAAATTAGAAGAAAAACAGGAATATACAAATCATGCAAAAACCCATCAGAATATGAACAGTTCTGCAGTAAAAGGGTTATGTAGTTTCTGTTTTCTATTTGTGGAGTTTTATTCTATTATGTTCTGCTGCACATTTTATATCCAGTGTTTTGATCTTTTACCAGAGTTGTAGTTACTCATTTTTCTCTCCTCTGAAGCACATTCACCATTTAAACTTTAAAACAAAGCTTTATGTGCACAGGGTACTAGCAAGTCTCCAACCAAATTATCCTCCGATACAAAAGAGCTGCAACACATGTTTTTATCTTTTAAAAGTATACTTTTAAATATGTTAGGACATCTCCAAATATTCATGCAAGAATGACAACTACTGCAGAGGACAGTGCTCTAATATTAGTTCAAGTACATTTGGCAGCTCATTGGAGTTCAGTGAACTCAAAGGAGAATACGCTATTTTCCTCCTCCTGTTCTATCAAAGGTGTGTGTTAGAAAATGGGAGTTAGAAGTAATTCTGCTTCACGCACATGTTCGTAATGTCCTAACTATTATTAAATATTACCAGCAACAGACTTACTGCACTAGGAGTCAGGTTTTCCAAGTGCATCGCTAGTATCTCCTACACAACCAAACCAACTAAGTAATTAGCTACAAGAGAGAAAACTGTGCTGTGCTTAAAATGACAAATTCCTTTGTTTTGTATTTTCGTTTCCTAATGACTAACAAAAGCATTACAATGTAGTTACACCCTAAGAATCACAGAGACGTGCATGATTTAGATCAGCGCTTAGCAGATATGCATAAAAGTGTCCATTTCTCTGTGGAAATGTAAAGCATGTCTGCACTTATGAACTTAAAGTCAGCTAAAATTAAATTTAAAGTGGATTTATTTAAGTCAAATTAAATGGTTTCAACCTGTCTTATTTCAAAATTGCATTAAATAAAGGCCCTCTTAACTGCAAATGAATATGTCTACACAGTGGTTTCAAGCAATTTAACAATACCACTTTAAAATCATGCCATAAAAATACCAGTAATTTGGACTAATCTTCTCAAATGTCCCTAACAGTCAAGCCCTGAAGTCCAAAACATCCATAATTATCTCTGTATTCAAAATGGTCACTGACCCACGTTAAAAGAAAACCTCCGTAAGTGAAACTTTGCAACAGTTTTTCTCTTCCTGACACTTTCCTACAGGGTTTGGGGGATGTTTGTCTGTTTTAAACATTAAGGGACAATTCAACTATGATTTCAGGCTATTGGCAATGGGTTGGGTGTAATATCCCCATAATTTCAGTCATAAAACCATAAGCCACAATTCTCATGGGAATAACAATTAATAATTAAGAAAGGCTCACGTTTCAAGTAGCAACTTATAGTTACTCTAGGTTGCTTTCTCTTTCTTTAGATCTATTTTACACAACTCTTCCTCCTAAATAACACTTTACTGTTAGTTAATCCCAATCCTAGTTCAAATGCTATTGCAATGACTGTGTTTATAGATCAAGAATTTATGCTTGGAAAGACTAGTTTCTGAATTATTAGGCTAATAGAGAGAATTTAAATTACTGAAGCACAAACTAAACAAATGAACAGTACCTAGTGAAAGTTTTTACTGCTTTTTTTCTAATCTAGCTATTTGAACTCAAAAATCACTAAAAAAATCATTTACATAAATATGGCAACAAAAATCACATTAATAGAGCTTTACAACAAAAGTGGACAGGTGTAAGGTTCAAATCTGAAGAGGAAACTATATGTATTACACCACAACTAATCAACACTTCAGTCAAAAGCACTTACTGCTCCTCTTCATCACATTTGCCAACATACTAAAAAACGTTTGAGTAAAAACTGTATGGAGAATGATAAAAAGAAATTACATTTTCCTCTTATTGTGGGATGCATATTAATATCCTGCACTTTTTCAACTTGAAAGTGTACAGAAAAAAAAGCCAACCAAAATGCTATTGTGTTAATGACATCAGATCTTTCAAGAAGAAAAATCTGAGTAGTATATGCTACCATTACCACTACTGAATTTTGCTGCCCAAGGTACAAAGAGATTTGTCAGCAAACTCCAGTCCTTTTGATTCTAGCCTGAAGGTCTAAGTAGGGATCAAATGGTAATCATTTATTTGTATGTTATAAAATCTGCACTGTTGACTCTATATTGAAGTGAATATATGCTACCTCAGTCTTGAACTAATGCAGCTCATCTTCCAGTGCAGAGTTTATTAAGTGAAATAAGCTAGTGCAATGGCCTACCACTAGTGCAGGCTAGTGCTTCAAAAGTGCATTAACTTCTTATGACCTTCCAATCAGAAAGCACTCACAAATTGAACATGTTACACTGAAACACATAAAAAATGGAGGGAGTGCTTTGAAATACGGTGCGTTTCCCAACTGAAATGAAGAGCACTGTCTGTTTTCTACCAATCGATCCAGCTTTATCCCAATGGAACTACAGAAAATGCATCCGAGGTAGGAGGAACTAGTAAGCAAGGAAGTAAAAATTATCTGCCAAATGCTATTTTGGTGCTTCTTTTGTGAGTAAAGAGCAAGGTTAGCTGCTCTTGATAAGACCACACTAATTTTAATTTACAAGCTAACATCAGCTGAATGGAGTACTGTGACAGCTTTAAAATAAATGTTAAGGGACACACAAAATGATGGAAAGAAGGTTTTCCAATATAAGCATGTCATTCTGATAGCGCTAAACTATTATGACATGTCCTTTTTTTGTCTCTCTCCAAAAAGGCAGAAAAATATGAGCGTCATAATCAAAAATTTGAATTGTCTCTATTAAACTAGAGGTCTCTTCTTGTACATATCTTGGTTTGGTTTATACACTACATGGGACTCAAATCTTTAAATGAAATGCAGCACTGAACATTATCATATGAAGATTTTGCCTGCAAACAGAGGCTAGTAGGGTACTATAGCCATCTTGAAGCCTAATTACCTTCTACTGTAACCAAGTTTATAGGATAAAGAGCCACTAAAACAGCATACATCAAGCAGAATGGGCAATAGGAAAAAACCACCACCAACAAAAAAGAACTGGTCACTCCATCATACATAATAAAGGAAAACAGGAAACAAGTAATAAACTGTCTTAGTAAGTTAGTGCAAAGTCTCCAAGACATAACAGAAGAAAGTCACCCACATCCAGGATCACTGCTGCTCATCCCATAGAATTTGGTGAGCCATAATTTATGTCACAAGCACAGCTGGTAATGGGTTAAGATACATAATCAGATAGATAAAAGAACAAAAGATTATAACTTTTGCACACTCCAAGAGACTCCTCCCTCAGTTATAGCTAAGCCACACAAAGCTGACAAAAGATACACTACTGTTACTGGATATAAGAATCAGTCAATCAATTACCATTCAACAGTCCTAAAACAACAGAATCTCAGATCAGACACATACAGCCCCCCTCTTATTCTGAATGGGCATTACAGATTTCTTCTGCCAAACAAAGAGTGGAAAGCTAAGACACATAGACAAAAAGGGTAAGAAGGACTGAAGTGCTACTGCGCCAGCCCGACCTGCGTATCGGGCACTTTCTTCTACGACCTGAACATTCCATAGGCTTTAAATCATCCTCTATGCCTCTAACAATGCATCCAGTTGCTCATTTAAAATTAAAGAAAAACTAAAAAAAACAATTTCTGGTAGCCTTAGAGAGCTGGTGACTGAGGTCAGTGTTTTATTAGTAATAATGCCGTCCAAAAAAAAAAAAAAAAAAAAGTTCCCAGCAAAATAATAACTTCAGTATCACTCAACATCTTTCATTATATAGTTATGTTCTTTTCTGTTAATAATTATTATTTATTTTTAAATTGTTATGGCAAGTTAATTGATGGGCCTATGCCTATAGACGTACTTTTACCTACTGATCACTGCTTTCTTCCTATGGCAACTTCTACTGGTGGGAAAATCAAATTACAGTTTTCAAGTAGTTTAGGTGACAAATAATTTGTCATCTGTGCCTGTGAGTGATACTGAAGAACCATGAAGAACCGACATACAATTTATAAGCATAAAAACAAGTATCTTAAAAAAACAAGAAGTACACAAATTGAACCTTACTCCATTATTTGTGGGGGAAAAACTACAAAGGGCAAAATTTAGTCCTCAAATTTTATCAACCACCTGTTGTGTGTTTTGGATCTGACATCTGCTAGTTTAATTTGATGTTGCCTAGTTCCCATAGAGGAAAAAAGCAGTGAGAAAACATTTTGTTTTTCACCTCCTCTCACTTCACCTTCTCTCACTGTTTTCACTCACCACTGCACAGTGTTCAGTCACATTACTAGTCACTGTTTTTTTCAATAAAGAGTATTAAACTACTAAGTCATTCTTCATAAGGAAACCGTACCATGTCTTGGGTAACCCACCTCACTCACTCATACCGTTTGCAGTTCTGCTATGTCCTTCTTCAAACGGAGAGATGAGAATTCAACGTACCATTCAAGGCATGGCTGTTCCACTGCTTTAGACAAGGGCCGTAATGTTGTCTGTTTTTTCTCAACATAAACTTTCTACTAGTTCCTCTCATGCTTTGTGAGAGGGAGACTCTTTGTGTTATTGTAACTGATCGTGGAGATACGCTTTCATAGAATTGCTCACTGCAGCACTAAGATAACTTTCCTGAAAAATAATAGTCAATTCAGAGCCCATCATCTTTGCTTATGAATTTCACCGCTGTTTTTCTCCCAACCATTCAGCATCGCGAGGTTCTTCATGAAATTCTTCCCTGCTGGCCTTTGTCTTTACTAACCACAAGTAACACCCTGCATACAGAAAATTGTCATCTCAGTATATAGCTCTTTTCCCAAATCATTTAAAGAACACCAAAACGCAGTTTGCTGCATTTTACAGGGAGAACAAATGAAGCGTAGAGGGAGGCTGCAAGACACTCAAAACAACAGACCGCTTCAGCTCTTCTCCGTAACAACTTACGATTGCCTTGCACATAAGGGCAGCTGCTGCCTTCCATACACAATATAAGCCAGTAATAGAGTACGTTCATCCACTTATTAATAGACAGAATCTAGCCCTAAGGATTCTGACCGGTTTCAACAAACCGAACAGCTTATATCCAGGCTATTCTTCCGGCTGTTCTAAGACAAACATACAGAAATGTATTACAAGTTCATGCTGTGTGCTGTTAGAAAGAAAGCATTAGACACGATGACTCAAAAGGGATAATATTTTAGAGTAAATAAACACAGGCAGCATGTCCTACATGTACCAGGAGGATATTTATGGATGTGAAAACTACTGTAATATAATCTATGTCAGCTACAAATACTGAGTCATGTGGTGGGTGACCTAGTTTCCTTTTCATTTTCAATGAAGTTTGAGTTATTCCCTGTTGATTTATGTTTTCATTAAAACCTCAGGGGTAAGTCCTTTTGAAGTCTACTGGTGATTGAATGGACATATGATGCTTCGTAAAGAATACATAAGCATTTTTCCCCAATGTTCTCTCTCTCTTGAAGTCATACTTCTAACAGGAGCTCAATCGAAGAGCAAACAAGCATCATTTGTTTTCCTCTTTATCTTATCTTTCCTCCACGGGAATTTAAATGCAAATGTGAAATAGAATGAACACCAAACAACGCATCCACGGGTACTTCAGTCTAATGACGGCAATTTCCAAAGCAAGAGAGACTGTGCTCTCTGCTCACTGTTACAGCATTCTGCAGTTGGGAACACTAACAGTGTTCTGTGGATCTTGTGTCTGCAACCAAATTTACATAGAATTACTTTGAAAATCACCCCAGTATTTATGCAGAGGTACTGCAGTTCATTTCCATAACCTTTGAGAATGGCAAATATTGTTTTATGTGAACAATTAAGGAAATGATGCTGATAAAAAAAAGAAAGCCCACCAAGAAAAAAACTCTGAGTGACTCCATCCTTGCAGAAGACATATTAGAAGGGTTTTCTTTCCAGAGACTTCTGAGTTTAACTTGCAGTAACTAGCAACTTTTAAGTGTTCTCAAACCAGAAAGGTAATGTCAGTGAAATGAAATCCCCTGCTGTGATTTTCTTTTTATAGTATTAAAGAGCATAAAATTTCATGTATGGACTCCAAAAGGGCAGAGGATTTAGTAGCTGAAAGCTTTTGTTTCACCCCTTATCTACCACAGAATTAATTACAACATTAAATTTTATACAATAAACAAGCACAAAATATTGCTTAATTCCCTAGCTTCAAATGAAGGCTCAATTACAGTAATGATCTTGATGATAATTATATCAGGACAGTCTAGGTTTCCCTACAGCTCTCTGTTTTTCCATTTAGAAAGAGTTATGCGCATGATGACAGCTCTGTGTGCTCATAAAGCTATTATTTTATTCTGTCTACTTCCCCACACTCTGTGAATTCAGTTTGAAGCTGCAGTTTTCAAGTATTTTGTCAATCACAGTTTATCAAATGCATTCTGCTAAGGCAGCTGTCAGGACAAGACTCGGCCCTGACAAGCTGTCTGAGCTCCTGCGCAGTCCATCCTTAAGTCACCAACTCTTATTTTTATCTCTAAGGAGGAGAAGTACTCTGGCGAGCAAAGACCCTACCTGTTCACTAAACAGGCACTAGAGTCACGGAGCTGGCAAGGCTCCTGATCAGCAGGAGTATGAATAAATTCTCAGCAGCCCATTTCTGCCTGTTTTTTTCTTATCATAAGTGCTATTCTGAAAATACCACTGACATTCTATACATAGAAGTGATTCAGTAAAAAGATACAGTGCAGGTTGTCAGTTTATCCTGAAATAGCCTCTAGTGGATAGATAAAAGCCATCCAAACCACAGCAAGGAGACAGTGCTATTACACAGAATCACCAGATTCCCCACAAAACGTTCCAGACAAAATTCTGGCTTCGGTTACACACACACACGCATGCACACACGCGCAAAATGACGACAGCATACATCATTTGTGTACACAGTGAAAGATCTGTGCATGCTGAAGTGGTTTTTTGTTTTTTGGTTTTTTTTACTAATTCTGGCAATTACAAGCTTCATGCCATCCTCACTTGTAGAAATGTTGTATTTCAGGAAAGCTAAAACTGTGATTATGACAAATTTGCCTTTTTGCACTGATTATAAATTATGTTACCTAAAAGAATGTTCATTTATAACAACAAATCATGGTTGGTATTGGGAGAGCAGTACTAATCTATTTTTTTGTTTTTTAACCGTTAGTATCATGAAAGTGCTATAAGCATAAGACAGTTCACAGAGATCCTATCTCCAAATATTTTAGCTGCTCAAAAAGAATGTCATTTGGTCCTAAACACAGTCTCTTATAGAATAAAGGAGGGAATTTGAAAAGTAGTCTCAGTGTTAATCTAAATCGACTTCCTCTGATTTAAAGGGAACAAAATGAGGAAAATTTTAGTCTTTCTAAAAGGTGAAGGGAAAAAAAGGTGATGTAGTGACCTGAATTTTAGAAATGCTGAATATTTCCTGAACCTATTGAGGTTAACAGAAAATAGCTTTTGAAGCTAGCTTGCATTTGAAAACAGACCTGATATAAATGTATGACAAAATTTTCAATCTTTCTCCATCCTTTTTATGCCACATAAAAGGAACAAAGCAATAAATGGGCGAAAGTAGTCTTGAAACTAAGAGGAAAGTCGGTAGGATATTAACAGCAGAAGTCAAGCTATCCTACAACAATCTCTCTCTTGCACAATACAAAGTTACGAACAGGACCTGAGGTGAGAGTAGAGAGGATCGCAGCGTACAGACGCATCCGCAAGCAGCTCGGGAAGAGCCGACCTGCTGGAGCTTCACGGCTCTCTAGGCTGCGCCTGCGACAGAGCAAACCAAAGGCAGAAGCACATAACGGACCTTGGCCTCTGAGCGACACTCCCCAGCTCACTCTTTGTGCTGCTCTTTCTGCATTATGACTATTATGGTCCTAAATAAAGGAAATCAAAGCAAATGAGAGAATCATAAGTTTCATTTGTACCCTGTATCCTCAACCGACTTATAAAAAAAGATTATTGGAATAGTAAGAGCTGAAGAGATCTTTCTGTTATTTTAAAAGGAGCCTCTCCCACCTATAAACGGGGGCACTTCACTGAATGACAGAACCGTGCTTCGAGACCGGACACTCGTGACGATAAGCCGACGATGTTCGGGCGCGCAGTGCAGCAGGCCAGCCTCGGAGGTTTGAGAGTCTGACGGCAGCTTCATGGTGGATGAGCTTACTGAACGACTACTAAGATAATCACTACAATCAAACAGGATCAATCTTTGTCTGTACATCTGAACAGTTCGTGGAAACTATTAATATTTCAGTTTTACTGACCAGTAGGATATTGAAATAAAAGCAATGAAAAAAAAATCAAGAACAAGTAATGACAAGTTTTAGTTTTTTCAGCTTTACCTATATACGCAGCAAAAAAACAGCTGCTCATGAGTAGTTTTCTCTCTTTCATTAGTTTAGCAGTAACATTTTTCTCGTCTGTGTATGTTTGTGTGTGTGTGTGTGTGTGTGTGTGTGTGTACACACAAGAGTTTCTCTGTCTTTTTCAGTAGAACAAGCCACTAAATGTCTGCTAAAGGCAGAAGGACATATATTCGTGTCCATTCACTATTTCATGGAACTGCATGTTTCTGTTTCCTTCCTCTGCACTGACAGCACTCTCTACTCTTAATGAGCGTCTATAGAACATGGGTCTCGCTTATCATTCTTTGCAGAAAGCTGACATTTCCTGTACCATCTCTGACATTGTATTATAGATAAAAAGTCCTTAAGTCATTTTTTGACATTGTCTTATTTAGCACAATACATATTCTCAAGCCTGTTTTCAGCATGTCTTCTTTTGAATATTAAGTCAAAGTTAGCTTGCTCTTCTTTTCATTATCCAAACAATCTTTGCCTGACATACCTATTTAGAAAGTAAGATTGTGAACGCAGTCCAAACTCATTATCTTATCAGTGTCCATATCAACCAATTTATAAGAAGAGGCAAGGCTGGTGAGATATCAGGAAATGCACAATTAGAGATCATTAACCCAGAGTAAAATCTATTCCCAAGTAGTTACAAGCAAGGAGCAAGGCTGGAAAGATAAACACAGAACTGAAATGCATTAAATAAATGTTATTGCTACTTCTGATAGTACTACTTTAAAAGCGTACAATGATGTTGGACAAATTTGTCTTTATTTCCTTTCTGTGGCTCAGGCAGCACAAAAATACGACTACAGGAATAAGTCAAACAGCTGTCAGTACAGAAGGAATCCACCTCTGTCTTCTTAGTCCACAACGCCTGTTTCTAGGACACCTATACCAGCTTTAGCATGGGTAGCAGAGAAAAAGAAAAGAAAGAAAGAAAAAGAAAACAGGTGTGGCCAGAGCACTACCCCAATTTAGCAATCTGCTGCAACAGCTTCGTGGGTTCAGTGGCAGAACATAAAAAAAGCTACCTGAAAAATAAGCCATAAGGCTACTTTTTGTCCCCTCACTAAGATTTTGCATCAGGAATAGCTCAAACCACAGAATCTATTTCTATAAAGTTAATAATCCCTAAAAACATTTTTCTGAATTTATTAATTTAAGATTCAAACCATTTCCTTAGAGTAAATTCCACTATACTTATCTTCTACAGGAGAAACTGAGGCATACAATGTTACTCGAACATGACACTTCTGTTCATCCCCATAATAAAAGCCCCCTCAGCCCTTCTAAATCCACTGGCAGAATGGGTGTTCCCGAGTTAGCTAATCTGCCTGCAAGGCTCAAGAAGAAGAAAGCCAATTACATCATGAAGTTAAGTAGAGTATGGAGGCAGAGTATGGAGAAAGTAGTAGGATCCAGTGCACCACACGAAGAACCTCTGCCTTTCTAGTAGCTTGAATAGGCACTGTATAGAGATGCCGTGTCCCAATATTTAAAACCAACACAGGATCAAAGCTATGCCAAGAGATAAATTTTAAAATGTAATAAAACGTAACTTTCATATACTACTGCTTTTTTTAGTACTAGCTGTAGGGCCAATTAATATTAGTCTAAAAACTGAAACAAAAGTATTTTCCTGTCTCAATATATGTAATGCCTCTCAAATTAGAGATAAGATGACATCCCTTCCCTTGGAAGCAGGCGTACTGAAATGCATTTTCTAGATATGGTGCACTAAAACGAACAAGGGATTAACATGTACAGTATGATGGATTTTTTTTTATAGCTATATAATTATTAAGAAAGCAGAATGAGGAGATGCAGTGACAGAAGTCTTCCACAGAAAATGTTGAACGCTGCAGCTAAGTGACCACTGATTACTACTTACCTTTCTCCTGTATTGCCTACAAAGCTAACAGCAGCGTATTCCAGACTTACCAGAATGCTGTTATGGAGAAACAGGAACACAGGCCAGAGCACACAACTCAAGCACGTGAACTGGTCACTCAAAACTTCAGTTTATTAATAATTAACAGCCTGTGCCTCAACCCAATCATCATAGCCCCACGGTCATTTCTCTGTTGCTTTACCTCTGATGGGGCTGGTTAAGGACTGAGCAATTGGTCAACTGAGACGTCAGATATTTCACCAACCACCCATGGCTCATGAGCGGTACAACATGAAGCTTGCTCTTGTGTGGTGTATTAATGGTGTTTTATCAACTGGGAGTAAAGGCGTGCAACACGAAACAGGATTTAACACAGACCTTTTGTGTATGCAAAGATATTTCTATTTCATAAACTCCATACAGCTGCTGACCATTCACCACCAGAGAAACCTACACTTATAAACCAGGGCTCTTCTGAAGGAAGGACCCCACAGGTTGGCAACTGCGATAAAACCTCTGCTATACGGGAGAGGCGCAACTGAGCTAATTCACCTCCAGAAGCCAGGGCTGTTCACTTACAGCATACACCACATTCCATTATTTTCTAAAGCTGTAGAGTTCCACACATCAAAGAAAATTCAGTATCATTTTCATAACTCATTTTCAAAATGAGTTATGGTCTCCAAACCCATTTTATCTAATAATTAACTGATGCCCAATATGAAGAAGGGGCAGAATTCCACAGGGAAACAGGAGGGATGGAAGCTTCTGATGTGCATTTGCCTCCCCTGCTCCCTCTCTTCTCCGTCCATCTGACTTGAGCCACCGAAGAGTCACCCACGGTCAGGCACTAGAGACTAACGTCAAACAGCCTTGCAAATACCTTGTTCTACTGGGGAAAAAGAGGGAAAGGCAGTTTCGGGCCAGATAAAGAAAGGGACCAGCAAATGATGGAGGAGTTCACACTGGTTTCTCAGTCCTCCCGAATCTGTGGATTTTCTGGCACACAGAAGTAAATACTATAGCATTATTTAGATCAACACTGACTCGTCATACACATGTGTGTTGAGCAAGTAAATTGTTTCCTCTATTTTATTTTTTGCTTTTTCAAAATCCTAAAGTCATAACCCTCTAATTACTTTATAAAACTCTTTATTTACAGCACCTAACATACTACAAACCCTAATTAACCAAACTATTTCAAGAGCAACTCTGAAACAACTATTGAAAAGTGGCAGATTTTACATTGCTTCCAGTACAGGCACTAAAATAAGGTAAAGTAAGGACAAAAAAATAATCTGAGCTCTAAATCTGTGTGTTTTGCTTTAAGAGACCTAGAGTCCCTCCTTCCCTTTAAGGAATGGATTGGATTCATGACAAAGTGCAAACATAGTGGGGAAGTTTAGACAGGTTTCTGCACAGTTGAAAACAATAGTACAAAACTGAGCCTTATTAGAATATAAATAATACAATAAACTGCTTATTTTTAGGGTTTGTCAGTGTGGCAGACATTTTCATTCCTCATATATGTATTTGTACCTAAACAGTGTGCTCTGCTTCAAAAATCTTCATGGCTTAATTATGMCCCCTCACACTTCCCAGAAATAAGGAGGCACTATATGCACAAAAACATGATTCGGAGAATATTACAAAGTTGCATAGCATGATACAATTCATACCTAATCATTGATGAAGTTAGCAACAGCACACAGATATTTTAACCAGTCTCTCATAACTGAAGGGCCTTTTTTGTCTCAGCTCCTTTAGAATAACTCAGTCTGTTATTATTTCACCACAAGCCTTTACAACCATTTTTTTAAGCTTCCACACATCAAATCCTATCTTTTAGAAACAAGATAGACCCTAGATAATGATCCAGTACATAGAGACCATCAGGAAAATAGCACCTCTAATAATGATACTTCTCAAAGGTACAACTACCAACAAACATCATTACTTCTGAGTGGCACAAGTAAGAAAAATGCCACTGTTAAGTATTTAAAAAACAAAAATATCAATGTTTTTCTTTATGACCTTTCTTTCTACAGGCTGATACTGACAAAACCCTTTTAAATCGTTATATACTGGGCAACATTTCCAGAATGCATAAAAAAGTTATGGGTAGGATCTTGTTCTCCTAACTTAGACACTTAAACCATGCCCAAGTTCTAGAGTGAAGCAAGACCTCTTAAAAAGCTACTTGTTCTATAATCAACGCAGAACCTGCCTGCCTAACTTCAATAACCAAACTCAAGATGGGCTGTCTTCCTCTGGAAAGTGTTCAAAAGCACCTACTGCTTCCTACTGACTGTCTAAGCAAATCAAGCGCTTTACTTAAAAGACCACATCATTAAGTGCAAGCCAGGGGCTAACTTATGCCAACTAAACCTGTGAGTTCTACGCTTCCTTCTTTTAATTTCTAGAACCCAGTGTAAAGACAATCCTGCTGAAAAAATGTTCTTGAGTGGCTGGATAATATAAATTGATACAGGAAACAGGGAAAATGTTAAGATTAAGTGTCACTAAATATGAAATATTCTTGGTTGCATCAAGATACAAATTGTTGAACCCCAGCAATGATTCACTACAGAAAGGACACAAGGCCTGTGATTGAGTCTACATCTCCAGTACTTCAGAAACTTCAGTGGAGAGCCAACTTCCATTACTTTTCACCAAACCCCTGTTGACCTGTTCCTGGATTCTCAGTGTCTGAGGAAGTCCACTCGTTCCACACAGAGTCAGTTCAGAATCCCCAACACGCACTGGTATGAAGCAGAGCATGTGCAAAGGGCCACAGAATTTTACAATCATACCAAAAACATGCCCTACACCAAATTAGGCTATCATTAAATGGAGAAATGGAACTTTCTTGATCTTGAAGTAACAGAAACAGTGATGATCCGAGTAAGTAATTGTGACAAGTTATACACAGAAGTTCAGGATTTGCCCTACATCACATCCTACAAAGAAGAATGTACTAAGACAGCACTTACTGCCATTTAGTAGATAAATAACAGTAACTAACAGTAACTAATAAATAATTCACGYGCTAGGGTACCCATGTATATGTAGAGATTCAATGCAATCATATCAGTTCTATTTAGAAAACATGTTTACACTGCCTAATTTTAATTCAAGGCATACACAGGAAGTATTTTTAATGTAATCTCTAAAGTCCTAAGTGGTATATTTTCCCTGAACATCTACGATGTTCCAAGAGTCTTCCGCTAAGAAGTTTGAGATTAATGTATCCAAGTGGGAAATATAGGACAGTAACTATATTGCATACAGCAAAGACAATATATAAAATTGCTGCAATATCCCTTACATGAAATAATTAGAGTACAAAGGAAAACGATATCAACAGAACTATGAGATACTGAATTCATTTACCTTCAAATATTAGGAGTAATGAATTTTCTGCTCATTTCCAGCTTTCTAAGAATCATCTTAGTACTAAATATGTTAATGTAACTGCACTAGTTTACTTAATGCATCTTTCTTTATACCACAATGTTCTTCACAGGACCTTGTGGTTAATAAACATTATGCACACTATGTTTATTCCTCTTTAAATTTTAATTATCTTAGCTTTCAAAAAAAGAAAGAATGTTCTCTCATTGAACGTCACTGAATCTAAAAATGATGCAAGTGAGGAGTGGTAAAATAAGGATGTTATAAACTCTCCTTGTTTTCTTTTTGTTTGGTTAATCTAGAACAATAAGATAAATCAAGAAATAGGATGATTAAAAAGAATATTTAGAACTGCTTATTCAAAGGTATCTGGTAATTGTTCTACAGCAGAAGGATTTCTCTTTTTCACATTCACCTTTACAATCTAACTAGCCTTAAGATTCTGCTGAACTGCAAGAAAAAATGAAAGCTGAAGATGATTTTAATGTAACAGTGAATTGCTTCATTTCTGTTCCAACTTTTTATCATCACAGCATTCTGTATACGACCCTTCTTGCCCCCCCCCATGCAAGTCTTATTTGTGCCAACTGCATACACAAAACAAAAGATGAAAGAACTATGGCAGCACAACTTTCACTGACAATGACACATTTTAGTATTTGCAGACCAAATCACTTGCTTTTCTACATTAAGATTATTCATCTCATTTCCACAACCCTACTTTGGAATGGGGCTGTGAAACAAAATAAATTCATCCTTTAACATATCATTAAATTTACTGAGCATTCTTTTTTACCCTAGTATTTCTCTGCAATTCTCCTGCATAGGTGAAAACCCCTACACAGCCAACCATTTACACTTTTTTCCGTGTGTGTGTGTGTGTGTGTGTGTGTGTGTGTGAGCTGATCATCATCTTCTTGAAGTAATGCAGACGCTAACTCTCAAGACAGCCACTAGACTAAAGGTCATGCCAGTGGGAAATTAGAACTTATCAACTCACTACCATACTACATATCTATAGCAAGTTTAATTCTCCAGCAAGTTGATACTTAATTTATCTTGCTTTACTTATTTTTTTCCACTGATGAGAGTGACTTCTTTAATGATATCACTACTCTCTAACAATCCATGTGATGTTCGCCTTTCTATAGAAATAATGTTTAATTGCTTTAGCATGGCCCTGATCTTACTACTTTGGAGGGCAGAAATGCAGCAGAGAGGACAAACTGAGATGACTCGGTAAATGAGTTTCCCAAATCATTAACACCATGAAGTGCAAGGATTCAGTGTGTTACTTCAGCTTCATAGGATATAATTACATGTTTTGATTAGCAGATATATTTTCCCAGCCTCAGGTGTCAACAAGGGTTCAAGTGTGTAACATGTATAAATGGGTGCTAATTTTACTAGTCATGAAAATGTGGTTCCCTAATTACATTTATATCCTCTTAGCCAATTTTCATTCTATATTGCTTCTCTGTAGTACATCTTTCTGTTGATTTCCTTACAATATTTGAGCTCTCCAGAATGGCACAGTGATTCTAAAATTCAATAGGCCCGAGAAGCTACTTCCCCACTGAACATCCGTAGTATTCATGAGCGAGTAACAAGATTTATAGAAGTCTATACCATTTTGTGGTCATTTCTGTACCATTGTCAATTGTATCCCACTGAGAATGTTGTCATCTGGGATGAAAATCTTATGGCAGAAGTGGTGCTCTTCTTTCACCCAGTTGATTCTTGCTTAACAGTATAAGAATTTCTGTTTTAAGAGAGCAAGGTGCTCTTCTCTGCCCTGCGGTCTCCTGACAAAGTCCCTCACGTTTTGCTAACAGAACTGAGATGGGGACTGACAACTGAAAGAATCTTTCTTCAGAGAGTTAGCCATGCCCTAACAACCACCGTTATGGAAATATTTCAGGCTTTGGCTAGGAACACGGGATAAAATTATTAACCACAGACTTCTGGACTTTCCATATTACTTTTAGAAATTGGAATGCCTAAGTAATGTTAACTGCTTACTGTGATTCAGATGGCCAAACAGGAGCACTCAGATGACCCAAAGGTGTCTAACAATGACACGGTGCTGTCTGTACATCAAGATCTCTTGAAAGGAGTGTTTTTCAGAAAGCAATCCGGGGCATGACTAGATTATATGTCAGACTGCTCTTTTCCCTGTGCCATCAGCATTACTCAATGTTACGAGAAAATGAAGGAGTAGTATGAAATGAATTCACTACCTCTTTCTGCTTCCTTGTGCCTCTCAGTACACTAATCCACCTTGATGCTGAGTTGCTACTGCCTATGGACACAGAGCAGCACAAGGAAAGAAAATACCCTCACACCTTACTCCCTAGGCATCTTTTTTTCAGATTTAAACATACATCAAATTAAAAAAATAAATTATTTATATGAATTTATATTTATATAAAAATATAAAACAATAATTCACTAGAGAACATTAGTCAGTTTTAGCAAGTGGCTGGAGACATCAACAAATAGTTCAGTCCTATAGATTACAGTATGGACTCATGCAGTTTTGCAGCATGATGACAGGCCAAGAACAGAAAATTCCAGAGTATAGCTTAAGAAACTCAATGAGCACTATAAAATACTGAATAAATCTACTCAAACTCTACTCTTGACACTGATACTTTAAGGTCCTTACTAGTTTTTATAAACATGGCTAACTCCAAATAATAATTAAGGGGAAAATCATGTAGAAATTACTAACATTCATCATAAGTGTGTTAAAATTATTGCAGAAGAGTGCTAGCAAAGGGACCGGATTTATAAATCTGTTTGCACATGGATTGATATACTTATAATTACCCACAGCTGTCAGACTTTTTAAAACTATATTAAGAACTTAATGCAAAAATCTTCAACAGTGAACGGATTAAAAACAAACAAACAAACAAAAACACACAGCCAAGCCTGACCATGCTGTCAAAAACGAGTATGGGCAGTTTAAGACTTTCAACTTGTAATAGCAGCAGTAGTACAGATCACTGACTCGTGCAACACCTCACCGAAGTTGCGCACAAAGCTTATTACAAAATGCAAGCTTTAAAAACAGTAAGTGCACATCCGTAACAGACGACCTTATAACTACTATGATACCGCTGGCACGACAGACCAAGTGTGATTTTTTTCAACTTCTGCTTCTTTGCCTGAGTTACATTATATGTCTTCAAAATCATCTATTCAGTTGGATGAAAAAATGTAACTGAAACAATCAGATTACAATGACAGCCTTCTTTTCTTTTCCTTTACTGCAAAGGCTACAGACAGCTTTAGCTTTGTTTTAATGTTTTACATTTGAAAAATGGGAGCAATAAGCACATAAATTCATAGATATTGTATGCATGTTCATTTTAACGAAGTCATCAGTACTATTCAGGTATCAAGAGACCAAACACTTCTTTCATATGGCCCTGCTACAGCAAACATTTATTCATATTAAAGTATAAACAGTCTCATTTCAATGGATGAGAACACACACACACACAAAGTCAAGAGCATGCCTAAATGTTTTAATGACATAAGGATTAAATGCACATATTCTCCACTTGGCTTAAAAAAAAAAAAAAAAATCTGTTTTTTATTTCTTTCCAACAAAGTTATTCTTTCTATATGAAAAAAAACAGCTTTTAGCAAGCATGAACAAAAGCACTCTGATAGCACAATATTTCATGTATGCGAAGAATATTTAAGATTCATTTTTCATTTTTTTAATTGTATGTACAACAAACCAAGTCAGCTGCCATAATAAAAGAATAGATACATTCATTCTGTGTGTTTTGAACTTTAACTAGAGGAAGCTTCTTTCATTCTTGAGAGATTATATATTGAATTAATTTGTTCTGTATATTCTCAGTAATTTGTTTTAATTTGTTCCTGTTAATAATAGGGTAAGGTAATCTATTCTTATTTTTATTGCTGATGATTAGAAATGTAAAGAGAAAAATAAAGCACAACATGAGCCACCAACAGTAAGAGAGGAAAAAAAAAMCCCTTTAAATACAAAGCAAAAAGGGAGCCAAGCTGTGCAAAAACCAGATTATGAGGATAAAATTTAAAACACTGATTTTGCTTCTGTCTTCAAACGGGCAATAAGTTATGACTAAAAACTTACTACAATTAAATAGTGTACAAGAACATTTTAAAAAGATCATAATGGGTTAAAGACAGTTTTGGTAAGACAGATACATTCAAGTCAACAGAACACCAAAGCTCACCCTCCAGCTTTCAAAGCAGCGCTCGGGGTGGGGGGAAGAACCAAAACGGAACAACAGCCACCTTCCCCCCCCCCCCCCACCCCCCAAGCAATTAGAGGTCATCTCGGAGCGCTCCGGGAGGACAAAGCATCCCAGGGGAACCAAAACCAGTATCTCCATTTCCAAAATGAGGGATAGGGAAGAAAGAGGAAATTAATAGACCTGTTGGCTTAACTCCGATATCAAATGACCTGGAACCAATTGCTAAACAAATTTCGTGAAGATAAGAAGTGAAGATAAGGAAGAGGCAACACTGATTTGTCACAAGCGAATTATGAACCAATTCAAATTTCTTTCTTTAGCTAACTAGGATCATGTAGTGAGCAGAAAGCTATATAGTAATCTTAGAAAGAATTTCAACATAGAACCAGATGACATTTTTTTGTAGTAATTTAATCTTCACCATGAAAAGACACTAAACTGAAAAGATGTGTGGCCCAAGGAAGGACTAACTAATCATTCCTGCAAGATATTATGGAGTATTTCTAGCCATAAGGACTACAAGCTCTAGAGCTGGCTATCCTAAAAGATTGTGGTATATGAACTTTATTTTATATTTTTTAAAAATTTGACACAAAATCTCTCAGAAATTACCCAGTAAATCAACAAGTAAACACCTGACCTAACTCAAAGAAAAGGATGCACATTTCTATCCTTTTTATTCACAAATATATACTAAATTTAAAAATACTCTATCATGATACAGATACTATTTATGACGGTTCCTACAGTGAAGATTTTSAAGTAAAAAAAGTGCTTCAGAAAAACATGCAGAAAATTAAGACTTGCTGGAGAAGCAGCAGAAGGAAAAGGACCTCACCCTCATCCCATATTTGATCTCGAGGAGACTGGGAAACAGATGATGTGCCATATTTTTTAAATTCTTAGTGAACGGACCAAATCAAGAGGAATGCAATTTTCAAAAAGCCTCAGACACCAAACATTTCAGGAACAGACTTAAAAAAGCTGTTTTCCACATATGTAAGGACTTGCAGAGAACAGTGTTAAAGATTTTATATTTTGTACTAATACTACCCATGGCAAATTTGTGGAGCCACAGTTGTGACAGTGAAGAAGTAATTACAGCCTGGCTGGGAAATCCCCCAAACTGAGCAGTCCGGGGGGGGGGGGGGGGGGGGGACGGAGCTGAGACACTCTGATGTCTGACGTGCATTACTTTTTCCATTTTCTCCATTAGTGATGACAGGATTGCCCGAAAAGTAAATTGGTTCTTAAGATACAAATAAGCAATGCCATATGATCCCCAAACCCAGTCTATGCTTTAGACCCTTAAAGGTATTTAGCATATATTGTAACTTGTCTCTTTATGTTCTCTACTAGCCCTTTAGGGACATACAAAACCACGTCATTCTCTATTCACAGTTTACCACTGGGCAAATGATGCTGTTTAATTTCAGAGCACAAAAATTTAGGTACTTGGTTCCATTTAGCTTTCACCTGTAGAAACCTAATTCGGAGAGCTATTTTCAAAAGCTAGAGTTGACGCTCCTTCTCTGAAGGAGGACGACTCCATTTCTTTCTTGGCTAGAAACGGCTGCTAGCAGATGCAAAGCCCCTTTCGCCTACTGTGCTGCTGTACACCCGCTCTGCATATTAGAAAAACATTTAATTCCTGCCATAAAACACCCTAGCTACTATTTCTTTTTTTCCCCCACAAATTAAATTTCCAAGTAAAATATACAGATAATCTTACATTGCTCAACATAACTGCACTTGTGATATACTTTCAGGCTATTATTATTTCATCTAGTTATTCAGAAACAAGACTTAATAAACAGTGAACTTCCACGTTAGCTCAGCATGCTGCTGGGTAGCACTATATGGCCTGGGAAGTGAAATAATCATGAGATACGCGGCCTGCAGTGCAGATGTTCCTTTAACAAAATGAGCTCTGTATTTAAAAACTAGAAAAAAAAAGAAACAAGCAATATTGAACTGGATACACCTGTAATGACATCACTACCCCAAGCTTTAATAGCCTCCAAATCTCAATTATATTTTAAGTGTTAAATTAACTTATAAGCCATTCCAATATTCTCGCACCATAAAAACCATTGCCAGGTTACATTAATTTTATATCTTTTGTAGCGAACTACACTATATTTTTAGGACTTCTGTCAAGGAAATGTTATTTATGAACACCTATGTACCACTTAGCATGCCTAAAGCAAAACAACAACAACAAAAAAACCCCAAACCCCACTTAAGCTCTTAAGCATCTAACACATGTAACAATTATCTGTGGTATACACCTTTGAAAGCCTGAGAGCCCCCAAAGAGCCTGAAGCTTGTTTATTTTCCCCTTTTCTGAGAAAATGAAGAAAGTATTGAAGAGAAAAATAAGATGAACAGAAATTATACAGTTCAATTTTCATATACCTTTACTTCACAGCAAAGTTATACTTAATATGGACTGTCCTTACTGTCATTAGCAGTATTTACACTGCAAGTGTACTGCAGAAGAACAAATATTTTCCATAATTAATTCACACAGTATACACGTGGCTTGTTGCTTAGCTATTGATGAAAACATTTAATTTAATAAAATTCAGTCTTTTCCGCTGTATTCCCTCTCCACATTGTGTTGTCACTAATTACAGCCCCTTCGCTCTCCTCTCACAGGAGGCCGCGGAGCAGCTCCCTCCCTCCGGAGCCCGGCGCGGCGCCCTGCGGACGGCGAGGAGGGCAGCTGTGGGCTGCGCCGCCGACCGCCCTCTCCACGGGGGTTCAGAGCGCCCTTCCAGACACCGCTAGTCTCAGGTGAGCCACTCCAAAGTCCCCTTGCCGACTCTGGTACCTCGGTCAAGTCATCCCCGCTGGCAGCTAGCTTCCCTACACCCTACCATTGCCAAAGTTCAACTATAATGCTTACTGCCACCAAAATATTCTAGTACCAAAGCTTCTCATTCATAATCAAATTAATTTAAATAACATTAAAATTAACTCTTGAAGTTTTCATCAAGAGTTCAGAAAAAACAAATTTTGGTATGGTTGCAGACAAGTGTTTGTTAACCCAACAAAATATGCTGTATCTACAAAAATTGCTACTACCCTGTTCTATCAAGGTTTAGAGACACTTGTGCTGAATTATCTCCTTCATTATTCTAATTATTTCTCATTAGTTTATTAAACGTTTCACAAAAACAAAGCAACAAAATCACATCACATTCACATGTAAAATATCTCTCATTTCTTGGGATGTAAATTTGTGAAAGAAAAAAAAAAGAGAGCGCCATTGATTACAATTCTTCTTTAGTCACAGTTTGCTCACCCAGATGCAGATGAATCCTTGAACTCAAGTGGGATATCTCATTTTCAATGGAATTTGCTACTACACATAAAGCATGAGCAACGCATTTCGTTGGTCAGTCCCATAACCCAGAGAAGTCTCCAGCAGATGTCTGTAGGGAACCACCTAACAAGTAGTGTGCTTATATTGAGCAGAAGGGACAGAAAGACAGTGAGCCTGGCAGAAGTAGAATATCTTCCTTTAATAAAGGAAATGTTTCATTTAGCAGGATGTCAAAGGGAGTGTTGTATGCAGAGAGAGAAAAAAATCCTTCCACTCATGACTTCAAATTTAGAGCAAAGTCACCTTGTAGTTGTATCACTGCTTTCACAACTGAATTAACTCTTATGGTACATTTCCCCTTATGTATGTATTACAGATCTATCAAACAGCTCAAACATCAGCTATCTCAGTCTTCAACTGCATCTTATTTGGTACTGTTCCTGAGGAGTAACCTCAGTCTGTGCGCCCCATTTCCAGGCTCTTCCATCCCTCCACATGGCACACCCACACTTCTCCGCTACAGCCGTGCTCTGCCAGTCCCAAGCAGCAGCTCACAGAGTTTGCCCACTAGGAATTATTTTGAAAGATTTAGGAACAGTATAGACTTCCACCAAGATAGCCAACTTCATTGAAGGTGAAATTCCTATCCACTGAAGTAAAAATAACTTTGCACTTCAATTCAGTGCAAAGATGACTTCACTAGCCTGATTTTTGTACCTACTGTCTATTGTCACTATACAGACTCAGGGAGCTCTGGACTACAACCACAGTGTATCTGTAGYGGAAAGAAATATTATCGATATCTCTCTCTTCCACATCCACTTACAGCACTAAACTCGGGGGATGGAATCTATTAGAGGATAAGGAACAGATGGGAAGAGAAACCAGCAAAGAGGTAGTTCTTCATACTTAAGAGAATGTTACTCTATTGAGCCAACAATCAAATTTTATTTCTCTATTGTTTTCGGAACAAAAAGTTTAAATTTAGCAATTGTAGTTCCCACTCCAGGATAAATATATGCTAGACAGGCAGAATAAAGACAAACATAGATTCTTGGCTGATGTAAATGGATGCAACTTCACCGGAATAGAAGGAATTGCAATATGCTATCATGGAAACCAGCATCTAGCTAGACTCAATCCAAAGTCTAATTCTGGCCAATTCTTACCAAAACTTCTTATCATTTTCTGCTTAGTGAGAAACTCATGATTTCTTTTTTGTTTTACATGGAAGATGACTATGGTTCAAACTGAAAGACAGATCAAGAAAATATAAAGAGTGATTCTTCAGAACCCAACTTATCTGACCAGAAAGCAAGAGGAATGAACATTATTTTCATTCTGCAGAAAGATATTCTCTGACACAGAAGAGTTCTAGCAAATTTAATGGACAACCTATCAAATTAATAATCTAAATTAAATAAGACGACGACAACTCTCTACTGCTTTCTAGAACTATTGCTTGAAATCTGTTTCAGCATATTTTCCATAGATTCTCCTGTTTCCTCAACACATGCAATTCAGTAAGGACAAACATTAAGGATGCAATAACTAGCAATATCTCATCACAGCAACATGCATCCTACCGTATTCCCAAAAGTCCATCAAATTTGCAGCTGATGGGTGATGATTAAAATAATCATTCTGGATATTTAAAAAGTCAGAATTCAAACAAAATGTAATTTCATCTTGTCCAGAATATTTGCGTCTATCCTGTGCAAAAAATTATATCCACATTATCTCATTAAAAAACACACCAAAAATACTGTCAAGTTATCAACAGTTTCTAATAATACAAAAAACAGAGATAAATACATGGAAAAACAACGAAACAAAACAACAGAAGTGATGATTTCCAACTCAAGCAGACTTCTCTCCAGCTGTTCAGATGTGTACATACATAAAATAGACTAACTGTAAGGCTGTTTTTCCCTCCTTGGGGAACAGCTGTCTTTTCCATCACTGCAAACACCACTTTAAGCAATTGTCACGTCTGAAGATCTCTTCACCTCTCCTACCCCATTTTTAACAAAACATACTATAAAGCTTGAACAAAAATACAAGAACAGTATAAAACAGAGCAACTTCATTAAATCTTATACTTATTGACAAGTTTCATTCATACACACATTTTATATACACATAAGTAAAACATTTATATTTTTACTGCCTTGAAGTAATAGAAATAACTGACAATTACTCAATCAGGGAGTTCAAAGAGCACAGAAAAATAAAGCGTTATCTATTTCCTTAACTCATCCAGTTTGCACACATTCATAAAGAATAAATTTTGATTGTTTTTAAAAATGGTAAACTAATATAATGCTATGAAGATCAAGTATATAAATAGTTTAGAAAATGTACTTGTTGGCTGGAATCTCTCATGAACACTGTCAGCTTTAACAGTCTTTTCTTGGATATTTTATATGCCATATAAAATTCTGTGCAGAAGTATTTTTAATCAAAACCTAAAGAGGAGTTGAACTCATACAGTTAGAGACTACTGTTTTACTATTTTCAAGCAGCATATTACAAAAAGATAAGTACACTAGCAAGTAAATGACAATTGAATCTTCCAAACTAACTAATAAGACCTTTTCAAAGAAATATCAGTCACGTGCAAGCAGAAGTATGCAAATTTCTTATGGTTCTAATAACGATTTTTCAAAACACAGAACATCATAGAACAAAGGGCTTGTCCTTTACAAAATACTAATTTTTAGCAGTGACCTCGTGACACATTCAATATCTTCTTGTCTCCTTGAAATTTTAATACAAATACAAAAGTCTGAAAAAGCAGACAGAGATGTATAGATGCATAGACTAAGTAAGATCACCTAGGGCCAAATTTTCCAATTTTGATATTGAGATTAATGCAGTCACATATGATTGAACACACTATCACTGAGATAGGATTGCAACGAAAGGACACTTTTGTCCATATAAATGCAGCACAAATGGATGACCCTCTCTGTATTCTGCGAAGGGCATGCAAATATATAAAGCATACACAAAACTGGGATGAAGCATGCAAGTGATAATACCATAAATTACATATAAAGAAAATCCTCTGGAATGAGTAGTTCAGTAGTCAGAAGTACATCTCCATTAATTCAAAGGTTTTCTGGGAAAGCCTTGTCAAGGTTGTCCTTTGAAAGAGCTTTGTTCCGAGACTCCTGTTACTCTCTCAGAAGAGTTCCAAATATCCCATTATTTTACAGGGCATTCCCCTTCACCAGTTTTATACTGCCTTATCTGTATCCTGCCATAGCGATACTTGACATGAACAATATTCAAAGGGTAGACAATCATCATCCTGTTTCTTCATTGCACCAGAGAATCTTCTTTGAAAGCCTTTGAAATGGTCTATTGACCACACTCCTCCCTTATTAACTTGTGAGACTGAATGATGACACAATCTATAAACCTCAGTGCTTCTTCACCAGTCCAGAGAACAACCATTACGTTAGCTGTTTCTCATATTTCTCTGTAACTGTATTCCAATATACAGTGGAATGCAGTAAAAATGCTGTTACAGGAGTTCACTGGTGAAGATTAGAGTTAGTTGGAAAACCCAACTGCCACAGTTCATTATTTTCAACAGATTCCATGACAGCCCGCCAGAATTTGCCTTACAAAACATTCCATGCTGCCACAGAGAGAAAAACTCCAGAAAACACCTATCAGTTTCAATATTACCTTCCTAAGGAACCAGCTGATCTGAGAGCCTGACAGTCTGTCCAGAGTTCATGTTGAGTACCCAGGAACCTGTTAGGAACTTCATTTCTTACCCAAACAGGTGTGCTTTGGATGAAGAAGTGTTAAGGAAATTTCCATTTTCTAGAAAATTTAAAAAACAATAACCTGACTTTCACTCTGTTTTGGAACAAGATCAAGTTCCAAAGAGCTAACTGCAGATTTGATTACTTTAGTGAACACTGTGTTCACACTCCTGGTTGTATGCAAGTTCCAATAATACATAACATTTAGGTACACTCTGCATCAAACTTGGTTAACTAAACATGACCTGTATTTGTTAATGTAAATGCAACCACGACTATTACAGCTGCTCAGAAGAAAAAAAAACAGGAGGGCAGAGCAATAGAGCCGTGATAGTGGAAGGGATGCTTATCTTCTCAATTGCACTGCTTCCATCGATACAAAAGCACAGAAATCTGCATTTTCATGCACTCCAGGATATAACAAAGTGATGAATATGAAATATCTAGAAGATCTCTCACTTAATTTCATCTGTTCAAAGCAATCTTAAGTATCACTTTTGACCAATAAGATATAATGCTAACAGGAACTTTTTAGTAAAATGAACACGCATAAAAAACTGCTTGGAGTTTTTACTTTGGAATTAGTATCACACATTCAGAGATCTAAGTAAGGTCTGCAATACTGCATTTCAACAGAATCCAAGTAACTAAAAACAGAGCTAGTGTTATATTTTGCAGCACGCACTGGAACTACCTTTTTAATAATAGATTTGATTCCAGGAATCCATTCTTAATCTAATTAAGACAGTGAACAGAATCATGCTTACACCTCCCCAAGTAGCAAAACTGTAAAGAAATACAGCAATTGTGGTCAGGAAACACCCCTAATACACTTTAATAATCCAGGACTCTCCCCCCCCCCCCCCCCCCCCCAATAGGAAGATGCCAAAGAAGAACACTCGGTTTTCAAACTCATTTCCCTATTGTTTTCTCTTGGTAGCAAATGCTGCACTGCATCAAATGCTCTAAACCTTTAGAGTACTTGAAGAAGGATGAAAGATCTCCAGTTTATTGTGAAACCTAAGAAACTAGTAATAGTTTTATTTAGCAAAAGCAAAGTTTAGACTCAAAACAGAGTATACACAAGAATCAACAAGGCGTGAATACTGGTTCAAAGATGTTGCTTTGACCCACGCATATAATGACTTCTGAACACCAAACCTCTATTCCACAATACAAAGTCAAAACTAGTACATTCACTGATTTCCAGGAGACCCACAGAAATACCTATGTCTTTCCCACTTTAAATGAATTTCCTTATCTCCTTCCTGATGAATGCAAGCTTCACCACCACAAAGAGAAAATTAATACCCAGAGGTTCCCACACAAGCACCTACATGCAACTGAAAAATCGAATGCAGCTTTCCCCAAGGCTAACGTTTTGTTACCATCTGAGGGGTTTAGCACAAAGCTTTCTTGTTTAAGTTGGTAATAACTTAACTTGGTAGGACAACTGCGATGTGAAACTTCTGAAAATACGAATGACAAACTCCAAACGGGCAAATAAATTAGCAACTGAAGGCTACTAAGACTTCTTACTTGACAGATACTGTTTTATTTGCTCACTAAACGTTGAGGTACTTTCTATCATATACTTTGTATACTTGTGCAAGTCAAGATATCAAAAACCCTTTTCTTACAGAAAAAGGAGTGTTAACAACGGTATTGGCATCATCAAAAACATTGAACACTGATTCTCAGAAAAGCAGTTTGAAGGTAAACATTGAACGCAAGTGTCTTGCTCTTTCTGGAATATCTATTTGCAAAGACCATTCTCCCTTTCCCATGAAGAAAAAAAATCCTACAGAATAGTAATTTTCTTATTTGTCCATCTTCTACATAGATATTTTGATAAAAATATATAATAAAAAAAGACAAGAAGGGCCTCCATTCGTTTTTATATTTGCCAAGAGACTGAAGAATTTACCAGAGAATACATAACTCAGTGTCTCTTTTCCAAGGGCAGAAATATAATCAGTAATGATTATCTGATGAAAATAAAATTACTCCTATTTATTATGACAAAAAACCTTTACAGTGCATTAAAGTTTCACAACCTTCACTCATAAATATGTTAGGTGTTTTAAAAGGCAGTTATTCTGTATTAAATTTGTGCATAGGTGGTGAAATCTTTACTTGAGAACTTCTAAAAAGAATCTTCCATGGCAACTGCATGACGTAGATTTTAAATACTGACACAGCAACAATATTTTAAGTTAAATGCCTCTTACCTAAACAATATTACACTTATTAACTTATATTCAGAAGCACTGTCGGATGGTCTCTGTAGTCCTCTCATATTTTAGTTTCATTCCAACAGTTTACATAAACAAAAATAACATGGTAGAATATAAGCAATATTTTTCCTGTATTTTTTTGTGCAATATCTTGAAATGGAGCATAAATGCAATATTTAAATGCCCATTTCCTAAAAACTTTCAAAACACACAATTAAAAAAGGAAAATGACTACAGTCTGCAAGTTGATTTGGATATAACTACAAGCAAAAACTTGGTATTAGAAATCTAAACTGAGCTGAGATTATATATATATATATATATATATATATACACACACACACATATCAAAAAAAAAAAAAAAATTAAGTGGCTTCCTTAGGAGCTTTGTTCATGTTAGAAGTAGAAGAATCAGGGCTTTAGTTATTTTAGATGTTGGAGGTTTATTAAATCTGTTATCAACTGAATGCTGGCTAATGGATGGGTGAAAAGCAGAGTAATTCTGTTTCTAATAAGAGCTTATGAATGACAGCTTTACAGTATAAATGTCGAACCAGAGTTCTGCAGTTTCTTTGTGGGATAGTCCTACTCACTTCAATTAGGATAAAATCGGTTGGTCTCTATAGAAACCATGAAACACAGTGATTCAGTCTAATAGAAAATGATGATCTTTCTGTAGAATTTCTCATTTACGATACAGAAATCTTTAGAGGCCATATGCTTTATGAATTATACAGAATAGTAAAGTCAAACCAAATCAAAGCAAACCACAGTCACCACCAACAACATACAGAAAGTAAATGTATTTTATATTTTACGATACTGGAAATTTTCAGAAAGTTCTCCTAGCCTACTCCTTCTTAGACTAGGAACTGTGCATATRATTAAGATGTAAAGAAATCACAATATTGTCCATCTGGTCATAAGGTGTTTGTTAACTCATTTACAGGTTATGGACATCATTCTTGCAGGCAAGACACAGGATCCTTCCAAGAAGTCAATCATCGTACACTGATGCTTCTACAATCAGAAATGGATGTACTAACTCTCAGTTTGCCTCTGAAGTTTGCTGTATCCATTACATTGGATGGGGATCAGATTAACAGGCACTTATTTTTTCCTAATGTTTACTTCATCTGTGTTGAAGAAGGATAATTTAGTCAAGGCTAAGGGTGAAAAATGAAGCGACACAGGCTCATATCTCAAGTTTAATTACATAAATAATATTCAAACCATCTTTCTTTGATGAAATTAAATGAGCAGTGTAAATTAAGGTAGACCTGTTTTCCAATGAAATAAATCAGTTCCATATTTACATTTTTCTATGATAAAGAAATCTATCTTTTATGATAAAGTCTTTATCTTTCCAATGGGAGGGAAGGGTATATATAACCCTTGAGAAAGATGGGTGAAAGATGTAAGTACAGGTAGTTGCCACTGAAAACATCAATCTGTATGCAACTTTTAAATTACTTACATTTTTGAATGAATTCCTATTATATGGCGTGCATTAGCATTAAAAAATCCTGTCCTAGGCACTTGAAAGGGTTTTAACAGTACGCATTATGATTCCTTACTACATTAAGCATCCTACATAGTGTCTCAAATACGCTTCTGGCAGCCAAAGCACTCCAACATTTCAGTCACCATACCCAACGTTGGTAATTCACCTTGTTTAATTATCCCACTGTACTTTGCAAACAGACAGTGTTTTCTCAAAGCACTGGTCAAGCCGTTTTGCTAATCTGCTGGCACCTGAAAGACAGAATGTAGCAAGCTTTAGTCCATTAGTATGACAGGTAGTGCTCTTACTAACAACTGCTTTTTACTCCCTCTGACAAATGTGCTCTGTGCCACGGCTGACGTTTGTGTAGTAATCAGGACTGATGGATAGGGACGCCGCTGCTGCCGAAAGTGCCCCCCATTTTAATGTGAGCGATTTGTCAAATGTGCTGCTATCGCACTGCTGTCAGGCAGAGCCAGGAAAGCACTCCGTCATCTTTCCACCAACCAAGGTCACTTTGGCAGGGAGAGGAGGACTCTCCAATGAAATTTTCATCTTTACTGGTGATGTGAGTGGCCTAGTTTTCACTGCATTTATTTTGTTTTAAGCAGTCATTAAAAGTTCTTGCAAGATTTCCTTGTTAGCAAATACTAAATCAGAATACAAAAATAAAGGAACACTGAAGCAAAAATAACTATGTTGCACAACTAGCTAACACCCATTTGTTAAACCTCGCAAAAGAAAAAATACTGCAAGACATATCTAAGCAGTAGCTAAAAACTTCATGTCCTGAAGTACAGAATTTCAGACCCTTCTACTGAAGTCATATCACGTATGTTCTCCCCACCAAATGTCCTCCAGAAAAATCATACAAATCGTCTTCACCTAAAACCACTGCTATTATTTTATATTGCTTTGTGTTATTTAACCAATTTAAGAAACAGTGCAGCGCTATTAACATTATGAATTGTTACAGTATGCTCTTACTGGAAGACAACAACTTACAAATAAATCTCTGTTCCAATCACCGGACCCAACACCTATCAATTCCAACAATTATAAATATGGAGTTTCAGAAATGTAGACCTATTATAAATCCCTGCTTGTCAGGCTTTTATAAGACAGACTTAAATTAAGAATTATTTACCAATGCAAGGACTTTTGTCATCAGAAAGCCCTAAATTACAAGGAAGATACAGTGATGATAAGCTACAAAACATGACTGTGCATCATCATGAAATTTTGGGTAATTAAACTGGAGTCTCTAAAAACAAACAAAAACCCCTCAGAAATACAGAGAAAAGTAGAACCTTTACTCTCTACAGTATAACTGTATAAAAAGGGAATTGTTTTTAAGGTAATTGTCATCTATGAGCAAACTGCAAGCTTTTTTTTTTTTTTTTTTTGCAGTGTAGCAACCTCTAATTCTTCAGCATGGATTTTTTAATCACTTTGTCCATTTGTTTGCACCAAAACTCAAAATCTAAACATACCAATGGGAGGTAGATGCTTATGCATTTTACAAAACCAGTTATCTATCTTTAGTCACTTGCATAAAAACCTGGTCTTCAATGGCTAAGGAATTTAAAGGAATTAGTTGGTGACCTTAAAGCAAAATGTGAGAGTAAAGTTATACGAAAAACATTTCTGAAATAACAACTTACTGGAAAAAAATATATTCCTGTTACAAATCAACCCAGCATCCAAAAGGTAAGTCATATTATTCATATCATTTACTGAAACAAGTAAGGACATGGCCAATAGTTTTGCTCAAAGTCCACAAGGCAGGATACAAAGCAGCATGTATACACGTTCAGCTCCATTCTAGATCTCGAGTGCTCACTGACAAAGCAGCAAGCCTCTAAGAAAACATCACCAAAGTTAAAAAGAACATAGATATGTAGGCAAAAAGTAGCTGTAACAACAGAAAGTGAGATAAATTGAACAACGCTAATCTTTTGCCTACTACATAAACCTATTTGATGTGGGTAGCCCTGCATAAGTTACTCTAGTAGCTACATCCACTACAATCCTAATAACTACTGCTGGCAATAATTTCATTGTTCCAATCCTTCAAAACAAAAATAAAGGTCATTTAGTTCAAACACACATCTATGCTACATCCCTTTTTGCTACACTTTCCCCAGCACCTCAGATGAAATGACAACAGCAGACTGATCTTTAAAGATGAGTCCAGCACAAGGATGGCTGCCTCATGTAAAAGGGCAGCACAACCCCAAAGACAGTTGACTAATCTCTCTTTAAGAATCTCCAGCTTTTCTTTTGCCCATTTCTTTGTTAACAATGTGGATCAGGTAGTGATCTCAGCTTGCTGCGAAAAAAGCCAACGTTGCCGTCTGTGCCACATTTGGCTGCAAACTGAGCTGCAAACTGTGGCTTGGCATTTCTACCGGCATAGAAAGTAACTAAGGACCGAATAGCTGCATAACTAAGGTTGTCCAAAACATTCTATCCTTGGTCAAATTCCTGGGAAACTTCAGAAAAATGCTACAGCAACAACTGAGAAAACAGTTAAGGGAAAATAGTGTCTTGCAAAGGAAGAACTTTCATTGCTTCTTCCTTTGAAAGCTTGAATGCCTCAATATCAGACAAAGAGGGAATTCTCCTGCAGTCATGGGTGAAATTTCTGCTGTTCTTGTATTTTGTTCATACCAAAACAGCCAACATACGAGCTTCTAAAAATTACCACTCATATAGGTACAGTGGTACCTTGCCACAGAACGTCAGAAAGACATCACCAGACTCCGTCGTCCTTTAACGTGCAAGTTCACCAGACCTTTGTGAAACTGCTGCAGAGGCATGCGACAGAAAGGAGGAGTATCTGCTTCGCGCTTCTGCACTTTCAAGTGTGGATGCCCAGACGACAAAAATAAGAAAGCAACTGTACTTGAATGAAAAGACTAGAGAAGTAGCATGAAGAAAAAACTGCAAACAGAAAAACATGGCTAGGTGGGGACCAGAAAGTCTAACTGCAGCAAAGAAAACTTCTGAATGCACAGCTTTCATGAATGTGTGCATTAATGTATATACACCTCCTGATTCATATAAATACATATGTAAAACCTATCATAGAATGGCCACTATGATAAAAAGAAGCACTTTGAGCTGATCAACCAAAATTATGGAAGTTTTTGCTAGTCTGAGTTTAATTTTGCCAGATCTTTCCTCACCTGAAGATAAGGATATCATCACCACTTCTTACAAACAGAGACACTTGCGCACATTACATTCGTGCAGTTTTATATAAACATACATGTATACATTACTAACATACAAATACAACCAAAAAACCCCCACAACACACAGAGAGAATCCCCTGAGGGAGGGAAGACTTGGAAGAGGGTCAGAACAGCAGCTATTCAAGGTCTAAATGGTGAAGGGTTAGAAATTGTACTTGAGAACACTTCTAAAATACTTTAAGATACATTGTTGCATACGGCATCAATCAGCAAAATTAATACTTAATCATACTAACTGAGAAGTAATAAAGAACGTGACGTGCAGGGAGCTTTAAAAGTACTATCATGCAAACACAAATTATCATCATTAAAACAAAGAGTGATTCCTAATCTACTCCTACATTGATAAAGGAAACTATTTTATTCCTTATCAAATATTCAACATTCATAGTCATATTCTCACAGGTTCTTTGCTAACACCATTCCCTGTACAACAAATGAGAAATTGAACCTGTGCATACCTCACAGTCTACTCAGCAAAACGCTTCACAGTGCCTACTAAATATTTGAAGACAGTTTAGAAATTACCAAATAGACTCAAATCTATTTGAAGGTGTTCAGTCTGAAACAACAAAAATTTACTTTCTGAAAGATTAAAAAAAAAAAAAGCATAAACCAAAACAACAACAAAAAAACCTAAACTGTTATTTTGTACAAGATGAAGAGAGAAGATATACTTGCATCTCAGCTCTGTCTGTATTTTAGAAAGAACTAGAAAAATATTCAACAGACAGAAGAGTTATTCAGCCTGCTAAATAATGGTAAAATGATAATTACACTGGAGATTTGTCTTAATAAATGAGATGTGAAAGGGTCCTTCATTACCACCCATGTGCATGTGGAATTTAATTAGTTATCACCTATAAATGCTAATACCAGAGCTGCCAATCAATCTACTACATGGTAATGGCAGAAACTCCCCCAAACAACAGAAGTAAATGCTGAAGAAAAACTCTTTGGGCAGAAAATAGTTAAACCAATGGCAATATGGAGAGAAGGAAATCCTCAGAGAGCCTAAAGAAAGAGATGTTTTCATCTCATTACATCTACCTTCATAATTATAACAAACTCATCAGCCTCTAGATGAATACCACATATAATCATTTTCCTGCATATTTTCCAAAGCAGGAAACCTAACAAGATATAAATGCTACAGACTAATTTAGGCTATTTGCAGTTCTCATCTCATCTTGAACTGAAATAACAAGAAAAGAAGTACAGTTAAGCTAAAAATAACTAGACAGAGACTTTTGCTTATTTATTTTGTGTATTCCTTGCTCAGAGGCAGGTAGGTAGCAGATTTCTTCTTTTTAAAGGATGGTAAGTTCAAAGCATATTTAGACTATACTCTTTAAATAATAATAATAAAATGCAAATAATTAGAAAAGCTGACATGCTTCTAATCTACCTAAATGATGGTTGCTTTCACTGAAATGTTTTTAAATACAAAAAAAAAAAAAAAAAGATGAATTTCACTTGCACTAACACCAAAAAACAAACTAGAAAACTACACGAAGTTGAACAAAATCAATCATATATGAAGTACAGTAATCAGGAAAATCCTGACCCACCCAGTGAAAGTGGAGCTCTGCCAGGAATACATTTGTTGGCGTGGCTCTGTGCCCACTAATTAGAGACTGAACCATTTGGGGAAAGTTACTGTCTGTCCTCCAGAATTGCTACAGAGCTGTCCAAATCCACCTACCTCTCCAAAAGTGAAACTGCATTGTTATACACGTTGGCAGAGAACGGGATCAGGCAGCAGGGTCCAACGCAATCAGAGGATTACAGATGAACTGGGGGAGAAGGGGTGGGCGTACGTACACACGCACAACGCCTGCTTTGTATTCCCCCCAGAAAGGCAATATTTTTCTCCATTAACTGCCTGTGTTGGAGAGAGCGCAAAGCTGCCAAACCTTTGCTCTGACGGTGGCAATGCTGTTTCACAGTTCCAATACAGATTACAGCAGCAAGTAACAGCCTATTCCCTGAAGACAACCCTACTCTTATTGACATCCTTGGAAAAGGAAACCAACCAGTGAATATCCACGAACCTATCTCACACAAAACAAATTTGCTGGTAAATCTTAAACCTTCAGAATCTGTTTTCTTCCCCTCCTACCTTGCAGTATCAGTATGGAAACTACAAAGTAAAGATGCAAGAGTTATCTCAAGGCTGGTCCCAGCAATGACATGCCGAAGCAAAGGGCCGTGTGTCCTCCTTCACAGTCGTAACGTGTTCAGAACGGATTTTCCTCAGGAAGAGCCAGGGTGCATCACTCCATTTAGGATCACTTAACGGTTTTAAACTAACTACTACAAGAAGTGGTATGTATACCAAGGTTTTCCTATCCCATCCTGAAGCACACAGCATTTTTATGTTTCCTAGAGTCAAACATACCAGGTCAGTGAGAGCTCTGCTTCAGTAGGACTTCAAATTTGGCTTGATAAGAGGACTAGTTTTTACATGCAGTGCAAACTGAAATCTCTTTTAACACTTAATAAGCATAATGGGGCTCTTTCAGATGTGACATGATTAAACTGTGTGCTGAAAGAGACTATTATTTCCTGCTTTCTTTTTATACTTTGCAACTTACCATAAATTTCATATATTACCAAAGAAATGTTAGAAAATGTCCCCCAAATGACAAGCAGTAGGAACAGCTAATTTATGGCAACAACGAGTAAGTGCCTACGTAAACAGGCAGTTAGAAGCAATAATCGACACAGTCATATTTATTGACAAAATACATGTTTTTAAGTTTAATTTGAAATACTTACTTGCTTGCTAAAAGCACATTTACACAAGTGTCAAACCCAATACGCAACTTTTCCAAAAATAGCTACTATGACCAAAGGGCTAAATTTGACCTGAAATAACACGCTGAACTATATTTAAAAAATTAAAGCAATAATGAAGTAGGTATCTCACTGTCCTTTCTCTCAGCATCCTTTATGCTCTGCCTTCGCATGCTTGACAGGGACATAAAAGCGAAGGGACTTAAAGACAGTCAAGAACCAGCTGAGCGCAGAAAACCAACCCAAGTGCTGACTCATGCTGTAACTTCACAAAACAGAGAACTAGGCCACGACAGAGAAAACAATGCCATGTCTGGAAAAAATTCACTACCCTTAGCAATGCATAAAATTTGTGTTTGATAAAACAGCAGACAAAGAAGGAACCAGACTTTCAAGCAACAGCATTAACTGGAAAGTTTTGGGGTAGTTTTCCTGTCCTTAGCTCCTTCTGCAGACGATGCACACGAGGAGCGGGCCGGTGGGCTTCCTCCTGGCCACCCCTCCGCAGAGGGGCCCGCTGTGCCTGTGCCATCGGCCACATCTGCTTCCCAGCCCTCTTGCGGGGGACACGCTGGAGGAGCTCAGTTCGGAGCCTCTGGACGCTGATGGTACTCCCGGGGAGATCCTACCTGCTCCCCTCCTCCAACCCGCAGTATCTTCTAGCTGACTATTACTCCAAACTCATCAAGTAAAGCAGACTAATAAGTCTCCTATTCACACACAATTTGTTATCCTTATTTACCCAAGCTGGCAAAATATAGAAAGTTATTCCTTCCAGCCTTTTTAATTACCAAATTTCTAGTTGCTTTAAAATACCATAGTCTCCCTTGAGTATTCAGCAGAGCTGAAGATCACCATGGCAATAAGAAAATGGTGCCAATGTTATCTTGGCATTGACTGTCTACAGATCTCAGGAGACATAGCACAGGAGAAAATTAGGCTCACGTAAAAGCAGGAACTCACTCTGTCTAATGATTTTAATATAGCTTTTATTTTCACTAATTTGATGTTAAAAAAGTTGAATAAAAAACCTTGGAAGCATATACTTTCCTAAATAGACAAATAAAATAGCTAATGAATTTACTATTTTAGGGTGAAATTCACTTTTCTTGCACAAAAAAAGCAGAGTCCTAGACTTAGTAGGTGGTTAGTGTGTGAAAGGGTTGCCAAAGCACTGAAGGAAAGGGAAAAAAAAAAAAAAGACATTTGGGTTTGGAAAAAAGTTCTTTAGGTATCTCCTAGATCTAGGCTCCCCTTAGGTCATGCATGATGCCTTTCTCCACAATCATAACATGTAGAAATCCATATTTCCATTGCTCTGCAATAACTTTTTTTGTTGTTTTTTAAACTGTCAGGAAGGCAAGGGCTACCTTCAACTAGCGTGACATCAGCAACCTAACGTACAACACAACCCCACAAACACTCAAAGATTTGTGGTGACACAAATGAAAAGGCAACGCACTGCAGAGCAGGGCATGAGCTTTTCAACTAGTCCTTCTGTAACAAGCCAGTGTAGCGTGGAAGTACCTCCTGAAGGCCAAGTACCATACAGATGACAGTGACAGCATTTGCCAGAAGAAACTATGACTAAGCCATATAGGTCAAGATATAAACAAGGAACACCTTGCCCTCAAATCCACTATCATGCCAGTACAACTACAGGGTTTTTTTGATTTTATCAAACCATCTGCTGACACATTATGTTCTTTTGTAGTCAGCAACAGGATAGAGAGGGGAAAAAACACTAAAGTTCATTCAAATGCCTATACACAAGAAAAGATGAACTAGCTCTGTACTAGTTGAAAAATGTATTCCTAAACTTCAGTAAAGAATGAAAATGCTATATTGCAAACTTCAGAAGAAGGGATTAGCTCCATACAGTGCTGCATGGGATAATCACTCCAAATAAGCAGACTTCAACGTGAATTGAAACTGCAGATTCCTTCAATTCTCATTTTATGAATCTGGTTTTTAATTTGTATCTATCACTCTCTGTTACATGCATATGCACAGAATAATTCGGTAGGTGGTTTGTATAAACTTGTGCTGACTTTTTTTTAAGAGAATGAATTGGAACAAGTTAGAACATTGTTTTACAAAGGTATAATAGTTATAGCAGTATTTCTGCTTAAGATATATTTTGGTGAAGAAGGGAGAACAACTACAGAAGAAGTGGGAAAACACACCGATTCATCTATTTAATGCGTTCTGATGGTCAGGACACTGGCATCAGATGGGGAAAAGCCATATAAAATGGGGCCAGAAATATCTAGGGAAAACCTTTCTCTGATTTGAATCTTCAGTCTGTCTTTTGCATTTCTCACAAATGCTAGATCCACCACGTTAAAAGTTCATTTGCAAATTAAACTGAATTTTTTCATTCAAAAAGCAGATGTTCTGATACAAATGGACTAGTTGTGAAAGCAGCTGAAAAGTGTTTTTTCCATTAGAAGATGATAGGAATAAATGTTAAAAACCTCTACATCTGCCACCACACAAAATTATTGATATCTGGAGAGCTCTAATTAAATATACAGGTACTGCAAACACATTGTGCAGAAACCATAGTTTAGTACAGGTTTGAAATACAATGCCCAAGACTGCACAGAAAGCATTCCTGCTTTGCAAAAGGGATATTGTATTTCGCAGCATTAAACAAATTCAGATCATCTTGAGGAGTACCAATTCCACAAGAGAGGTCAAAAAAGGCTCACTGTTTATGCAAGCTAATGAGAATACTTTAGCAAGAAACACAGCAAGTTGCACTTGGGAGAAATATGGTTGGTGAAGGCAATAGTCCTAAAGTTTCTGTAACAAATTAAGTGATATTGTGTTGTAAATTCTTGTTGTCTGACACGGAAAGATATGCACAGAGATTATTTTCCTTACCACATCAGTCTTAATTGTCTAAAAGGTCCAAGCAAACTGTTCAGCTAGCTTGAAATTAAGGCGACTATGATGTGCAAATCACTGTGAAAGGATGCTTAGCTAGTCACCAACACAAAAAAAAAATTATAAGAACTAATCACTACTACTTAATTAATGATGGAATTATACATGGACAGATTATATTCCATCCTCAAAACATCTGCATTTCAAATAAACAACCCTTGAAAAAGATCTCCCTTGAATTTTTCAAGATGGACTGCTCAAATTATCAATTTGAAATTTCACTTTGTTGTTTAAAAAATTTGGGGGTGGGGTGGAGGGGGAATAATGCATTTTAAACTCCTCGGCTTCCTGCCATTTGCTTAATATTTTCAGGCAGAAGAACAGAAATTTCTGCTAGATTATAGTTAGATTAAAGCTAATTCTAGCCTAAGAAGCTTCTTGGATTTTTTTTCTCCCAATGTTCTATACTGGTATCAGAAAACTGCAAGAAAGTACTAATTAATTTAGTTATTTTTAAGATTTTAGGCTCAACCTTTCAGGTTACTTCCCTACTGATAAAAAAGGCTTTATCATTCCCAAATTAGTTCTTCTAGCAATGTTATTTCAGAAAGATGGGACCAAGACTGAACCTATGGTCCAAACAAGAAGAGATCATCTTGCTTAGCCTAACTGTCCTATTCAGACAAAATTACCAGACCAAATACATAAAACTGGCATAATCTAGCTCTTTATGTACATGTGGATGCGGGAAGTCAGAACCCTTTGTGCACACCATTCATGCATTTCAGTTCCTGATTCTTCATCCAAACCTGCACAGCTAAATTCTTATTTGGAAATGCACTTTTTGTCATCTGAAAGAAAGAACTGTTTAGTAACAGAGGTATACAGAAAATTAATTTAATGGTAACTGTAGAAAGCTCTTTCCAGAGATCAAAATTTATTTTGGTTTGGAAGGACTACACTCCTTTCTGGACTTTGATCTTCCTTTAGGGCTGAATTCAAATAAAATAAAAATGTCACTGATTGCAGAGATAAGAGGATCCATTCTTCAAATCAAAAGAGCAGTTACTAAATAGAAACAATGACCTTCAATAGTCAAATAAGACTACTTTACTTTATTACGTTATGGTAACTAGACTGCACCCTTTCTCCTAAACTATTAGCCCAGACTTAACAACCAACCATCAAACCTGCATGAAAGTGATTTCGCTTGTGACTATGTAATTCTGTACCTCCACATTAAGTTACTTCCCCTTCCCTTGACTGCTTCCTTAAGCATTACATTTTTGTTTTACAGATTAAAATGAAAGTACTGCATGCTTTATTAGGTTCAGCTTTCTTATAATTACATTTGGATTAAAAGACTGATGTTGTTTGTCAGGGTAAAATGCAATTCTTTGGCACAAACGTTTGCTTTTCTTGCTGCCTTTTTTCCTCTCCTCTCAGGCATATATCAGATGTTTAAACAATTTGATCCTGATAGGAGATTAATGTTAGTACTTAATGTACAAAGTCAACTTTTCAGTGCAAAGTAAATTCAGGAAATGTAATGATTTTAAGGTTGCTTTTGTTTTTTTAAAGTGTGTTTTTATTTTAATCACAATGCATTTAAATGAAATTAAAATTCATATTTGAAAAAAGAATGAACAAAAGCCATAAAACACACGTGAGTACTGTCTAAGATCCACAGAAGCAAGAGTATGATTATTTTATTCAACTTAAATTTATAGATACATTATACTACTGGGGTATGATTTTTTTAGGTTCTTTTATGCCCGAAAGTATCACTTAGCCATGGAATTTACCTTGAGGAAGGTGAAGAAGAGACTACTGAATCTCCTGTCTCTCCAGGCTAACTTGGTGTTTTAAGGAGGCAACACAGAAACACAAAACAGCTGTATTGCAATAGAGATCCACTTGGGTGTAATGATTTACCAATGTGGAATTTATAGATAACAGAAAATCAGCGCAAAACACTACTAATTCAGAACAGTTTGTTCAGTGATATTAAACCAGCAGCTTCACAAGACATAAAACAAAAGATCAAGCCCTTTTATTTACCTGGGAAGGAAAATGCCTTCAGGTATACTCAGTGGCTGCAAGAAACAAGTAGTTTATATATTTTCCAGGCATGAGCATAAAAATAATTATAATATCCTTCCAAAGGATTACAGAACACTTCACCTTTTAGAGTAGAGAAGAATTCAGAGTTAGAAGCAATGTAGGCTGTAAACAGTCTCAATGTCAGCTCTCCTGCAGTACCGTGTAATAACCTGTTGTGCTACTTACTGCACAACACAGAAGAGAAACCCAGTCCTCCTTCCCAAGAGATTTACTTTGTTAATACTTTTGTAAATAAATTTTAATATAAATGCCATAATAGACTGAGTAATCTCAGTGTAGTTGTCCAGTTCTCTAATCAATTAGCATATTCTGTTGCAAATATCTTGACTCCTATTGCCTCCCATTATAGCTAGACAAAATTACTATTCAATCCAGTCTCCTCATGACTAGAAAAAAAAAATGCTGTTAATACAAGGTACTGTAATGACACGTTACTTGGAGGAACACATGGATGAAACTACGATTGCAAATCTCCAGAACAAAAGAAAAAAAAAAGCACGAAGGAAGAGAAGGGGAAAAAACAACTCAGATCACAGATCTTTTATGCAAATAACTAAATTTGAAAAGAGAGGTTTAAACACTCTGAGACTAGCAAACATCAATAATCTTGCATAGCTGCATTCAGTATAGACCTTCTAAAGCAGCAGTTCAGAAGCTCATAAAGAAAAATACAGCAGTCTAGCTTTGATGCAACAAAGTTGTAATGACAGCCCTCCTGTAAAGGACGCGTTCTGCCAGCTATATTCCTATCAAGCTGTAGCACTAGAAAACATAATCCAGTATGAAACAGGGCTTTCAAAGAAAAACCTGTGTTGTGTCATAAAAAGGAACCAAATCATATCAAGTCTACCAACTTATCACTAGCAAGTGAGCATATCATAGGCTGAACCACACTGCTAAATAAACAAAATAGCATTAACCAAATGGAGTGAGGCTGAAAGGTCCAAAGATAGCAGCAGTCAGATAACTCATGAATTACTGGTCATTACATCTGGCAAAAAAATTCAGTCTTCAAAGGGTCACGTTCACTCCACTTACTCTCCTGCGCACGCCGTACATTTTGCATGTCCCCAATGCAGAATCAAGCCCTTCTTACTCTCGTGATGATCATCACACACATCGTTTTCACTCACACAAGAGGTGAGTAGAGCAAGATTCCTGTAACACTTCCCTTCATTATTTTGCCATTAAAATAATGATTTTTTTTTGTCACATATCTTTTGCCAAACCATGTTTATTGACTTCCATCAGATCTGAGATGTATACAAATTAATTAGGAACTGTACCAGTACTGCTGCTTACTGAACTTGTTTTACTAAGTATGATCCAGAAGAATCTAGCAAAATCCTGAAACTAATGCAAAATTCAGATAAAAGTAATATACACTCCCTCATTTTATCTCTATCATCTAGGTCCTGCTGATTAGAACAAAGATTCATACTAGATTTAGTAGAAAATTTTTTTTTTCTAAAATAAGCTGATTTCCAGTAGTAGCCTCTTATTTCAAATTGCTCACAAGCAAGAAAAAAGCCCTTAAAAGAATCAGATACTATATCATTACATAAGCAGAGGGTTACAACGCAGATTGTTAACTGTACAACACCTGGATCATGTCTTCCTACATGTTAYGTGTTCACCAGTTAAAACAACTCGGCCCTGACCTACTGAAACATATGCACTCTACCCAATGGAAATCAAGTAAAGGGTGGTTTCAGCAGGGAAAACAGTTTGACAAATCAATTAACTACCTATAACATTGACCTACTTGTAAAACCTACTGTAAGGCACTTAAATTTCATTACTTTTTGTAAAAGAGAAGACAGACAATACATCTATCCCACAATCAAGACACAGTGCCAGTATTTCTGACATTCTGAAATTTTGATTTTGATTTTATATTTTAAGCAAGCAGATTCTCCATGTGCGAGTTTTATAGCGTGTAAATTCAGGTTCTCTCATTCCAACTGTGATCAGGAAGGATGAGCTACAGAGATATTCCAGTCTGGGAAGAAAATAATGAGTGTATAAAGGAGTTGTCCAATCCCTTTGCTCCAAGACCCAACATTACCAGGGACAGAAGATGTAGATCTAGGTGTCTGTCAACACGCGAGCAAGCATCCATGCGTAAAAACCACACGGCCCCACAAGCTTAACTTAGGGAATACTGTAAAAATAAATGAAGTAGTATTTAGAGTGCTCTGCGGCTCAAGTACTACTATCAAGATGCCTCTCTTGCTTTTTCATGTTCTGTTATCAAACATGCAGGAGGTATAAATAAACACATGTACAAAGTACCCACTAGTCTCATGACTATTACTGGTTGTGCTTTAGGACCAGTAGTCCATTTCTCTCTATCAAATCCTTCTCTAGCCCTTTTTACTACTGGCATCTAAGAGTCTAGTTATTCAGAAAAAAAGGCACAGTTGCATTTATAAGCAACACCATGGTGCAATAAACTCAAACATTTTTTACTGATTATTAGATCAAGAAAAACCAGTCATGAAGTCTCCAATCCTCACAAGTATTTTCTGATTTCTAAAAAAAGAAAAATTATTACATCTCTCTGTATTTGTATTACTTGTTCTGTACAAGCATCTGGCTTGAGGAATAATCCTGCTGTCTTTATTTAAAAGGAAAAGTATTAGCTAGAAATATTTCATGAGTCAAACTAATCCCAACTCAACGTGGTATGCGCATCAGATACAGCTCATCTGAAAAGTTACATTGACGACTCCCTCTCAAGTTATCTACCAATATCTGTTTGAAATATTCCCTATTTTGATCCTTTCTAAAATCAGAAGCAAATTGCCTCTGGCATTTGGAATTTAGCTGTCAAAAAAAACCTCCACAAAACACTGAAAAAATTATACCAGTTGCTGAAAGTTGCAGACTGGCCTCCTTCTCTCCTGGAACAGAACCTCTATACCAGAGAGGTTTGTTCCTCACCTAGTAACTATTAAGGCCTCACAACTTTTTCTACTGTGAACTTTTAAGAAATCAGTCCTCTAATAGGACATACTATCACTAGAGGTAGTTTTTACAGATTAAAATAAGCAACCAACATTCCATATGCAAAAGTTTCACTCTTGCTGCTCACAATACTTGCTTTCCTTTTGGTTGTTTGCTTTATGTTTTGGTTTGCAGTTTTAACACTGTACATTTATGAGGAAAGGAATAAGGTGCTTTTGTGTTTTTGGAAACTAATTAGAATATTACAGTATCAATGTAATTAAATAATTAAAAATATAATGATCTTGACTGAAGAGGTATTTCAACATACCTCTTGGCATAATGATAGCAATTGAAAACCCTTCAGGACAGCAGCCTACTTGGCACTTGCTTATCTACAACTTTTTCATTTCTGTTCTGTTTACAAGATGTAGGTAATGAAGGAAATCTCAAGGCTTTTTGTTTTGTTTTTATTTTTGTTTTTTTGTAAGTGCTTGAAGGAGCTCTTTTGGCAAAAGGGAAAAAAAACTCTCGTTGAATGATAAAGGACTCAGTGTTACACATCGTAAAGGAGATGAATTACATTAACCCCTGCCCTTCCCCATTGTACTCACTGCCCATTGGAAACAACAGCAGAATTACTAAAATCCCCCACTCTCTAATGGAATGGTAATAGGATTCAGAGGCCATTAGGGTAAAGGCAATCCATATTTTACAGTTTAATAAGCTCTTGCTGAAGATGCTGGATCCCTCTTCAAAGCCAACAATTACCGATTTAGCATTAACAAACCCACAGCAACTGTCAAGACTGCAGAACACACTCAAGATGAAGTCAGCAGCTTATGGTGACAGACTTAAAAATGTGTGTAGAAAAATGAAACCACCTAAATTGAAATAATTTGTAATCTTACAGTGATACTGGTTATTACTGTCATTTCGGAATTCTTTAGATCCAAATGCCATGGTTACCGAGTTTGTATATAATTCTCCGAGTTGCGTGGTGTCTGCTTTGGAAGACAAGCACCTTTGTCCTTCTGTTTACTAAGCATACACTTTCTGTCACAGTGAGCTATGTAGGAACACAGAACGAGAAGAGACTGAGTCACTAAAATCAAGTCCTCCATAATCAAAGATAATGACATAGTAGTATTTATTAATATTATGATTACCTATAAAGGGATTGTCTGTGTTTTACATTCACCAGCACCCACCACTGTGCAACAACATGCCATGAAGTATAGACTGTAAAGTATATATCTCATTTTGCCTACTATTATCTTAACTATTCTGTAAAAACAGCATTTAAGGTATTTCTCAAGTTCAGTGAAGATAAAGCCTCATTACCTGCATTTTTGCTGTGTCAGGTTATTCCCTAGTGTAACTTCACGTGGACGCGTAGCCCAGCAGAGCCCACAGAACACGCAATCCACCCCCTACATACCATAACCATGCTGGAGATTGCAGGTCTCCCACAGCCATCCCCTATAAAAGTCTCAATAAGTGCACTACATGCTACAGGGAGCAAGAAATCTCAGGGGAATTATCAACACCTACATCTCCACAATATTAGTGAATTTGTAAGGTTTCTCCTCATCTCTGTCAGATCGGATGCTAGACTTGCATGCACGCCTACCATTCATGCTGCTGGACCTAAAAACCTCAATTCTACTGTGGTTTTGTTTACATTTTTGATGGGAAAGGAAAAAAAAAAACAATGAAAACTGATCTACTTTTTAGAAGTGGCAATTCTGAGACTCAGTTTTGCCCTCTGATAATTTCATAAAATTCCCAGTGAGCTAAACAAGAGCAGTCAGTATCACTGTATCCAAAAACATGGACCACTGCTGTAGTATTACAATCATTTCTTGCCCAAGAGTTCATCAACACAACAAAAGGTAAGCAAACTGGAATAGCTATACATAAGATGTAAAAACAAAAGCCTGCAATAATTTCAAGCTGAGGAAAGAATAACTGATTCTTGACCGTTCGTTTTAATTGCTCTGTCAAATTTCTTGTCACATTTGTGAAATTCATAAATATCCATTTACAGAGGTAATATTTCTCTTTTAGTTATAGCAAGTTCAGGAGGTCTTCAATGTCATACATGAAATTGTCAGATCAGGCTCTTCAACATTAACTCCAGTGCCCAAGTGTGTTACCTCTATTGATTCTTCACAGTGGAAATAACACTGCATTTAAGGGCATGACAACAAATTCTGCATCTGGGGCCATGCTAGTTTCTTTGTGTTTAAAATAGAAGAGAAGCAGGTATTCTCCAAGATGGCAATTCTCCAAACATTAATTGCCTCGTAAGTCCCTTTCTCCAAATCCAGCAGAGTGTCAAAGTGGAAGTGAATTTAGCCTAGCTTTCTTTCTAAAAATGTCATCTGATCCAATACTGCAAGGTGACTGGGAACCTGCCAGGTCCCTAACAAAATATCACTCTCTGAAAAATAGTAAGGAGGAACTAAATGGAATGCCAGAGTTTAAAGCCAAATGCACTGTACATTTCTCTGCAACGGACTGAAAACACGGTCCTTAACCACAAGTCTTCTGCCCTCCCAGCAGCATCCCATCTCAGCACGTCAGCACTAGGAATCTGTGCAAGGGAAAAAGAAAAACAGATATAGCTGTGCAAATGCATTGCACCTAGACCTCTTTCATTCAGACACATTATCTAACCTTCTTTTTTGAGATTATGTTTTCATGTATTCAGATATTACTGCTTCACACACTATATCTGTGTAGTTGATCTCCGAACTTTTCTATAGTATTAATGTGGAGACCTCCACCAGACTTCAGTAAGGCCCACACATTTTACAGTAGTGACAAATGTGGACAGCTATTTATCAGAACATACAATAAATGCAGGTACATCTTGCATTATCACCACAGTTGTCTTAAAAAAAACCCAACAACAATAATAAAACACATATAATCAAAATTTAATCCTGTGTGATGCTGGCTACACTCAAGTCCCACTGATGTTATTAAGAATTGACAGCGTTCCTGCTCTTGCAAAAGTAGCTACCCTTTCTACGTTTGAGCCCTACTTCCACATCTCTTTTGCTTCGTCACATCTGATGCTTAAAGGCAATTCTGAGTACACTCAAGAACACAAGCAAAAGAAGAGAAGAATGATTCCTGACAATTAACTATGCTTAGCTAAATAATTAGGTTTTACTAACTATTTTGAAGATGGCTCCTAGAGTAAGACTTCATATTTTCAGAGCCTTTTCAGCTTGCCTCTGGGCAAACTAACAGAAACAACTAGAAGCCAAGCAGAAAGGGAACCGACTGGCTTCCCAAAAGTTCCAGGGCAGGAACAGTATACTATCGATATTTTACAACACAAAATATAACTACAACATGAACAAAAGAAAGGTGTCAAATGTCACATGAATAGACATGGAGAGAAAAAGAAAGAGCATACAACACAATTTTTAAAGACTTGTCTGTGTGGATAAATTTAATAGCCTAACTGCATTATTTATAGAACAGTGTCTGTATGTCACTATAATACAACCCAATTCTAGGATCAGATTTTCTTTTTCCAGTTTAGGTAGTATAGTTTACAACAAAACATAAATTGAGCTGGAAACAGCTTCTGCAAAGAGCAAGGCCAAACTGTATAGACTGGATACCCAAATTATGCACGTACACCTAAGTGCAGAAAGCACCAGCAAGTATCTTTGGAGGTACTAAAAGCCACATGTAACGACAGTGGTGCAAATACATTGCTAAAGCTACATTAGTACATTTTCCCAGGCAAGTGCACCTTAGAAAGGAGATATGTTGCAGCATAATCATTTATCAAATTGAACTATAATTTGTGTTATGGATACAAACTGTTCTATTCTTCAGAATAGTCTCAGTTGAAAATTATTTTTTTACCATGTAATTCAAATTCAGCACCCAAACCACAATTATTGTAAAAAACAAACAAAAAACCTCAACAACAAAAAAGCACACACTTACTTGCGTGCCCCAATGCAGATCTCTGAAAGGTCCGTATCAGTGTCAACTCACACTTCATTTATCACACCCTTTCATGCCTTTTCAACTTCTCTTTAGCAGAGAATAACTGCTTTAAATTTTGATGTTATTAGGAGAAGTATAAAACACAAGCAAAACAAAACTCATTTCCACTTGCAACATAAATCAGAGTTAGAACCAATTCTTTCAGAGATAAAAGCTCTACATCTGCTAAGCTTCTCAGAGAAAAATATAGCCAAACAAAAGGAAATCAACAGTTACATAATATTAAAAAAAAGTTTTTGATGAGAAACTATCAGAACAAATTTTAAAAAGAAAATAGAACCTTCAACCATAAGTGATCGGTTCAGTTAGGAGATTCCATTTTAGGAGAAGGTGAACACGGGTAAAACAATTAATCTGTTAAGACTGGCCAAGGGTGACTGGATAAATGTAGAAAGAAAACATGTTGCCTGCATTGTATTGTATATGCTTAGCATTTTGACATATGCCGTCTGAAGAGACTGTTTTATTTCAGTGATTCTAAAAGTCCTCTCAGAAAAGGTAGTAAGGAGATACGATATAAACGAACTATAATGCAATAATCATGGTTTGGATTTCTGTCAAGTTTCTTACAACATAAATGAGCATTTATCATGAATTTGCTTAAAACAAATAATTCAAATTCATTTCCACAACAAGACAGACATGATTCTCTTCCATTCAGCTCTTTGTTAACTTTGAATAATTATTTCACTTACAAATTTCATTAGAAACATATTCATCTTTTCTAGGTAGCAAAAACTGACATGTTTGTGTCTCCAAATCTCATATTAGAAAGCAGAACATCTGCCCATTCCTTACATTCTACTGACCTCTAGAGACTGTGTGTATATATGTATGGTATGTATACATACATATATTATTTATGTGCATATACACATATTAGAGGAATGCCACAACACATCAACTTTATTGAAATCTCTAAGTTGTATGTGATGCTACAGTTTTTACCCTAATCAGAAAACATTTCTAAGAACAACTCATTTCCTGCATTTTCTAGATTTGAAGAATCTTTTGCTAGGGTTTTTTTTTGCATTTTTCTTTTCCTCTGTGTCCCTCCAGTCCAAACACACACCACAGACTTCTTTCACCTTATATACAGAATTAAGCTACAAGTGTGAATATCAATATAAATATTGAGCTAATCCAGATTTCATCTAAGAATGAATACCTGCCCATTGAGAGACAGACAGAAAGACAAGAGACAGGAGAGACAGACAAAGAAAGGGAGAGAAGCACAGAACCACAAGTTCCTAGCCGTTGTTAAATAGTCATTATGGAATGCAGAGAGGGAAGAAAAGTCCCCCACAACTCAGTGCCAACACTTTTTTTTTTTCCTTCCATAAATGGTAGCATCTTGCAGCAGCTTACTTCCTTGGCTCCATTTTGATGTCTAGGAAAAAATCTGTACAAAAGCCTGCATTGGGTTTGACATTTAGATCAAACAGAAAGGGCTGAAGGAGTTGAATTTGTCAGCTAAAACCTATTCAAAATAGACATTAATCCAACAATAAAGAGAAATGAGGGGAACAGAAAAAACTATGTTCCTCCATAACAATGTTAGCCTAGCTGTTACGAGCCATTACTTGGCTCATACATACAGTGTGGTCAAGTGTAATACAAATGTTACCACAAATATATACAAAAAATCAACATATGAAATTTTAAAGGTATGTTTTTCAAGTCAAAATACTTTGTGTCAGGTTTCATACCCAAATGCACAGAAAACAGCAGGATTAAAAACCCCCTTTGCAATGTGCTGCAGAGAAAGACCACTCGCAAGGGTCTGTCACAGCATGTTATCGCCTGCAGTCTTACAGGCAAAGGTAAGTTTAAGGGAATGATCTGAAAAAAAATCCTACTTTAAAAACCTTTAGCTTTTTGATACAATGTTTTGCACACTGTTATAATCATATTGCACATCATAACACAATATAAATTTTATTTGAGGTGGAATCAGCTATGAGCTACAGGTTGAATAAGAATTTTGTTAAAGCAATATAAGCTAGAAAGAGTAACTGAGCTTTATATCTTTCAAAAACTGAGTGCATAAAGACCAAGAACTGGTAGAAGAGGACCTAAATCCACTCCTCCAACTTACCTAGGAGTGAGTTACCTACCATCAACATAAATTAGAAAGATTTATACATCCATATCTTTTCCTTCAGAAGTAACAACCTTAACACAAGTTCATTGCCAAATACTACTGCCATTTTTTATTTTCATTCACCTTATGTCAAACTTTCAAACTGCCAGACTGATAGGAAAACTTATACAGATGCATTTGAACTGAGCTTTCCAAATAAGTCATGAAATTACTATTACCTTTAGTACCTTTTTCCATGTTACAGCTTTATATATCAATAATTTACTGCAATCTCAAAGATACCTATTTATTCTGTTTTCCAGTAACGTGAGATTAACTATGTATTTTTAAATTTGAAGTGGGCTTAAATTAAAATACAGAGATTCCAATTTGTGTGTTTGTATGTGTGTGTATATATATATCTCCATGTGTATAAATGGGCAAACCTAAAAAGACGGTATTGGTACTCATGAAAAACGCAGCACTAGACTCAACTATACCCAGAATTATTCACTTCCCCCATCTCTCCCGAGCTTGCCGTCGTGTATCCATCAACAGAACTCCACTCAAAGACTGGGCTTGCTTTCCTCCTCGTGATTTTTAGAACAGAAAAATACAAAGATAAAAGTTTATTCCTTAGGGCTATATTGTGTCATAAGCCTTTAAACTGAGTTTGGCAATGTTTTCAACAGGGAATTCTCTTTAGAAAATGATGACATATTACGATCTTTAAAACTGAATAACGTACCCTTTCACTGAACTGACAAGTTTGAAAGTAAACCAGAGTAAGAAAGGTGCAAGAACGTAACTCTGGTAATACGCCGTTGCTGGTAACAGCCAGCCTTGGTTTCTGAACGACGTACAACTGTAAAACAAGCGAATGTAGAAACGCTTCTGAACTTTTAACCATGCCCAGCCGAGATGCACAGATCCTTTGATATTAATTGCTAATCGACTCTGAAATGCAAGAAACTAAATCTATGCAAAAGATGTGGAAAAACTACACATGGTAATTATATATATATATATAAAAATATATATATACACACACACACACGCGCGCGCGCGCACACACTTTGAGGTTTCCAAAACCATACTTGTGACATATAGGAAGATTTCACTTCTTCAGAGTATGCAAGCAGTCTCCTGAAGATCAGTGGATAACCTGAGTACGCACACAGCTGTCTGCACGCACAAACTCGCAGCTGACAATAACGAAACAGAACATTACGAAAAACCCACCGGCAATAGCAAACCTGCCTACAGAGAGGAACATCAACCTGAAACTTATTAAAATAATTACTGAACATGCATTTTCAAAACAAATGAAAACGCTAAGACCAAACCACAATAAATAATCTACAATGCAAATGACATTGGGAATGACTGTAAAGATCGGTCACACACATTTTTCTACCTGCATTTTTCCATTATAAAAAGAAGCTGATGTTTTCTTAAACAGTAAATGACAGAAACTAAATAGAGCCGTGCTGCTACATATTATAAACAAGTGCAACATAACAACATTCATTCTAAAAACATAAATCTCATCTCAAAAAGGTCTTCAAGTAATTCTTTTTTCCCCTTTTTAGCTAAGGTACAAATAGATGCACGAAACAGCCGAATGCAGAGATATAACCTTTTTATTATGAGTACGGTTTGCATGTTTATCCTACTTTTCACAAAAAACAAGCACAGAACAAAACACACACTGTTTTGAATTTGAAATCAGTTATGGTTGATGATCATCTCCAAAAATAAATATTCCCACAGATAGAGGTCAGTGGTTGCCTGAAATTGCATCAGTTAGCGCCTGTATACTAGACTCCTCTGCTCCTCCGGGACTGCTTTATCATTTTATCAGAGTAATTGCTAACACAGTAGTCTGCACGTAGAGCACCACAGCCTTCCACACTCGCATTTGCCATTAGTTACTCTACTTCAACTTACTAGCCTGAGACTTACCATAGGATTTCTCTCAGAATTTAAGCACATAGTAAAGAGAGATATTAATGCACAATCCTTCACAGCTAAAAAAGACGAAGTACAAATTCACACGATGAAAGACCCCTCACCAGGAAGGTTTCTTTCATCATGTCCTCTGCTGATCTGGTAAACTCTTACTGTACAACAGAAAACAACTTCACTGCATTGGAATTCCACTAATTTGGAGGTTGCATGTGTTTCATTCCTTAAAGTATCATTAAACATTTGTATTTCACGGACTTTTTTCTTTTTTTTTAAGGAATATTCTTTCATCCCTTCCTCTGAGAAAACACGCATGCAAAACAATGTTAATATGAGTGATAAAATGCTAAAAGTGATAAAAAACCTTAAGAAACCAGACGGCACAAAATAACAACGCGTCTAACAAAATTTCCATACGTATACCTCTTCAGATTGAATAGAATCTAAGATGATGATGCAAAAATATATTGATCTCATTATTGAACCACCTGCACAAACAACATTTGCCTTGTTTCAGATTTTTCTTTGGCTTTTATAATCTCACTGCATTTCGTTTCCTCCATGAAGCAATCTTTACTTTGCTCTCCAGCAACATCTACTGGAACATCAGTAAAATGCTGCTATTTATATTAATCACCCATTTAACAGCTACTAGGGTAGAGTTAGCAAATGCTAAAATGAGGGATAAATGATCTGCAATTCAGATCCTGCGCTCTGGGCTCAAACAACTAAAGTTAGCTAGCCTTCAACCTCCTAGTTCTGCCATTTCATAAGTAACAAATTCTTTGTGACTAATTCATATTGAAAGCCATCTACTATATATGCTGGTTTTATTTTAATTAAGTCACAGGATAACATTTAAAATGCCACACTAGATACAGAGTAGCCAAGACTTTCATTTTTGTCAAAGAACTATTCTTAATTTCAGTTTGATCTGACATGCGGTTATACAGATCTGCAGCATGAAATGAGCTTGGAAGAAAGTATAAGTAAATTCTGAAGAGAGAAGAGCTGTAATGGCAGTACCTAGGCCAAGTTATAAACGATAACAAGTTCAGCAAAACTACAGTTACAAATGAGAAACGTCCACTATAAATCATTGAAATATGTACAGGTTATTTTGTCTGATTTTAAATCTTCAGGGGAAAAAAAAGTACTTTTATATGTGGATGTATACGCACGAATAACCGCCACTAAAGACAGAAGTAGTAATGCACAAAGTCCCTGAACACTGATGGGAGCCCAGACTTCCCCGCGGGCTTGATCCCATTCAGATACGTGGTGGCTTGTCACTGCCTATCTTGTAAAATCAGCTCCTGTGAAGGTACACAAAAAGCACTGCCACTGATTTTCACAGGATAGGTGGAACCTGCGCATTAATATATCTGTGTGCAGGATTAAGTCATTAGGGTAAACCAGCATAAAGACCAAAGTTCTCAAGGAAATGTATTAATTGCTATCTGCAGCGGTCAGCAACACTAAAATCCACCTATCAAACAGTGTTTACTCTACGATAGCTCAGAAAGTTAGCTTTTCATACCACTGCTTTCAGAGAGTTAATTACTACTCTACTTTTACAAATAACTCTGATCACTGCAATATTGTTTGCTTTCCTTTAAATGCCTATTAAAGGTCTAACTATCCTTGACTGCTTCACTTTTCGGTACGACAGTGAAACCCAGAGCACCGCGGCTGCTCGCCGAATCCTCCCTCTGTGCAGCCTCAGCTTGCTCACACACAGAGCAACTGTAAAATGTAACTGCCCAAATGCACAGAGAGGGTAAAAAAGACCCAAAGCGCAGCAAAGACTAGAAACAGAAGTCCCAGTGGCTAAATTCAGTTGTGAATAAGAAAAGCCTCTTATCAGCATATAACATCTTAAAATTATTTAAAATTATTTTTGCCTTTAGAATCCCTATATAGCCTCACTGTATTTTTATAGGGAATAAAGGGACATGTTTCTCAAAATCAGGAACACTTTAAGCTATATAATTTTATAAAAGACCTAAGTTCAGAGGTTTTGCCTGATAAATTAGCTCCTCTCAGTAAGTGTTAAACAGAAAGCCCTTTATTGTAACCCAAGCGCACTTGTGGACAGCACTTCCAGAGTTAACTCCATTTGACAACTGACATAAATCCATTATTCTAATTTGGTGATTGCTTTACTAAACACAGAGGCAGTATATGAGTTTCAGGCACGTATTTCATTCAGGATGGTACTTAATCTCAATTTACAAAACATAAACACGAAATAGGTTTTACAGTATGTCTAAAAGGGTAGAGCTATTCATCCGATGAAATGCCAGGCAAACAAATCATATTCACCTAGACATAAACTCCACACTAGATTTTACCTTATCAAATAAATGGTAAATAATTAGAATTAATTTTTAGTTTAGCTGTCACAACCAAATCACAGAATGCCAAGCTCCTAGAAGCTAATAAAGCTTTTTTATACCAAGATTTCTTAAACACTGAATTTAACCTTAAGCAAAGTCCAGCTTTCACAAAAGCTGGTTTTCTGCTTTATTTTGATGCACAGAAAAAAAGAAATCATTCAGTGTAAAAACAGCTTCTTTACAAACCCATTTCTAATTCAATTTATAGCACATTCAAATTCACCAGAATTATTACACATACTTTGGATCTTAAACAAAAGGAATCTGATACAGCATCAGTGCTGCCTCTTGCTGCAGTTGCTTTCCTCAATTACAAAATGCTGAAAATCTCCTGCTCTGACCAAGCCACTCCGTAAAACATTCGGATTCAGGCACTTCTTACCTGCCTCAGTCGAAGGCTTCCTTCCCTTGTTAGCAGTATGAAGCATCCTCTAGCCTTCCCAATCCTCGCCACCAGCGTCAAATTGCACAGCTAAGTTCCCTTTTCGCAGGAAAATGCTTATTGAAAGTGATTAGTATTTGTTGTCCCTTTTAAGTCCCTCCTGCGGGAAGGAGCAGGGGAGCAATGTGACGCCACCTTTTAATCTTTTGCGAGAGTGAAAAGGCAGAAAAGGAGCGCTCGATCAAACTGAGCTTCACACATGACTAAAACTCGCCTGAGAGGCTGCAAGCTCTGGCTAAAGCACCACTAGGCGTAAGTGTAAGAACAGAGAAGAGGGGAGAGTCAATGAAATGTGACAACGTATGTGCATCAAAGACGGGGAAAGAGGGAGAGAACAATACGAGAGAGAGATCGAGACAGCAGCGAGAAAGAGAAGGAATAAGAATGCGAGGGAGAAGAAGCATGGAGAAAAGATAGGAGAGTTTTAAAGCAAAGGATTCACAGAATAAAGCCCAAGTGTCTGGCAGCTTCTGTTTTTATCTCGGTGAGCCTGACATACTGCCTCTCTCATTTAGCAGCACGTCCTTGCCTCTTCCAGGTTTGGAAACGGAGATAATCACAACGTGTGCCTGTTTTCGCCCGACTGGCGTACTTGCGCGCAGGATACCTGAGCCTGCCCCCAACCTTCTTCCAGGGATGCATTTATACGCAATTTAGTTCATATATTCTTTGGGATAGACCAAAAAAACCTACAGGAACTGCTAATCTCTACATCAATCTACAATATAGCTTAACTGGCAGATGGAATGCTACTTATAACTACTAACAAACTGCCACTGATAAACAAATGACTGAACAAATGTTTAATGATAACTGAGTTTTCATAGCAACAAAGCGTATTAGCATTGATGAATCTGTTTCAAAAAGAGGAACGACAGACATTTTCTTCTATTTATCTTGTTATTTCTATACGAGGTTGCACTAAGTGGTGGGAGAAGGAAAAAGTGTGACCAAGAACTAACGTTTTTAAAGGATTCAGTCAGAGATGCAAGCAGATTTAGAATTAAAAACATGTGCTTACAAGCTAAGAAGCAGAACTAAATTTAGAATTTCAAATTCAGTTATGAACTTCTACTCATTTAGGAAAAGTCCACGCACTATATCCACATACAAGTAGGGTTCATTTTCATGCAAGACCAGCTTTTTTTATATGCCATTTTTAACATTAGAACAGCTTCTGCTATTTGCTTGGATTATACCTTTTTAAGATAAAGAAAAGACAAATAGGCTACTAACCAACTGGCAAAAAGGCATAACCGCTGGCAAAAAGGCATAATACTTGTTTGAAGAACCAACATGAGTTCACAAGCAGACTCTGTTATTACCTGGGGAAGAAAGGTTAAGGGGGCAGCAGAGAAGTAAATAAACCTGAAGAAGAAAATACATAATCTCCTTGCTGCATCCTCCTCCTTGGGCCTCCCGCTCGAGTCCCAGCATCTCAAGTCTATGAGGGAAAGGAAGGACCATGTCAGTAACGTAAGAACCTGGAAATCTGGATCCAGACCTCGGCTCTGTAGCACACCTCTGAGCTACCTTGGGCAGTCAAGCAGAATTCGGTTTAGACACCTTAGGACACAAATGGTTCCTTCTGGCCTTTCTCCTGTGCGCATTTCAAGGTGTATAACTCGCTAAGAAGCCTTTTAAAAGCTATACGCAGCTCTGTTCCCTCTTCTGTAAGAGGACGAAGTTAGGAAGGACAATCATAAAGGATTATCAAGGGATCGGTGGCCAGATTCAACACCGAGTAGCTGCATAACATTACTGCACCAGGGGTTTTAAAAGAATTCATGTTTTTCAAAGATTAAACTCCAGAATCTCACCACGATACCTCATACAAAGTCTGGGCAGGGGAAATCCAGTTTTCTTATTTGTAAAGTAAAACTTGAAAAACAACTCTAGAAGCTTGACAACTTTCCCCAAACCCACATTTATTTCTAAATTTGCAATTATTATGGTGTTTCACTTCTCCCTCCCCTCCACCCCCTAGGGTTTGGCAATACGCTTGCATAAATACAGATACCATAAATTCAGATTTTCACTAAACTTCTTGAGCAACCATCATTGCACAAGCTCACACTAAAGTTTGCTATAAAGAGAAAAATATTCATATTGACACTGGGCTTTTACCTCTCTCCCCATGTGTACCAACAGTTTGTTATTAGTTAGTCTGACCTAGCAAAAGAGCACTTCACATGAATACTTTACATCAAGTATTTCTCCCTGCTCTGTTGGTGTAAGGGACCTAATCTAAGCAGTAGCTGCCATAAAGGTTTCCTGTTTTCTCTTTCAGACACGTACGAAATAACACAGAAAGACGGGGGAGGAGGGGCAGGAAGGGGAAATAAAGATCTCTGTGTTCAGGTATTGTGAATTATTCCAGAAAACAACTAAGAACCAGGTTAGTAAATATACTGATGGAAGCTAAGTGCCCAGTTACCTAAAAAAAAAAGTCTTAAGTTCCTTTAAGAAGGTCACTGTCTTTGTACACACGTGCATATGCGCATGCCTGCACACCCTTAATTTTTAAAATGAGCAACAACAAGGGAAGAGACCTCTCCCATCTGATGTTTACTTCTCATTTCATGTTGTATTTTCTTCACCTTAATGGTAAATTGCTGTCATGGAAGTCTTGATAAGCAGTTTCTATGTATCTTACAATGTAAGAAGTTATATTTGTGACAACAATTTTCAAAAACCACACGTTAAACACATATATGTACACTTTTTATATTATTTCTTCATTCTCACAGGCTTATCTTTACATTCACAACACAATCTAAATCCCGCACTTCCATCCAAGGTCAACAAAAACCTTAAAAGCATGCATGCAGTTTGGTTCTTTGGTGTGCTTAAAACTACATGCAAGGTTACACACCATACTAAGGAAATTCTTTTCTACAAGAACTGAACTTGTGTTTGATCTAAAAATGTTTGGACTCTTAATTGCTTGAATCCTGGCAGTCTCAATGAAGAAAATAAGTTATTCTTCTATGGAAGGCAAGTAATAAAATCAGCCCCATTTCCATAAGACAGGGTAGGTCTTTGATCAAAATGCATGCAAGAACTCTACTGTTGTTAAATGTGCTTCCACTTAAACTTCCTCAAGCATTACTCCAGCAGGATAAAGCAGCCATGCTAAAGAACATTTCAAGAGACCTACGTAGTGAAACGTACCAGTAATGTCATTTTGTGCAGAGATATAACTAACTGATTTCCAGCCCATTCTTTTATACTTTTGCCACTACAGGAAAAACAACTAATCAGAGCTTTCCCTCAATCTTATCTGACAAAGTTGAGTCAAGTTTAATCACAAAGAACTCTCTTGCTTCCTTACTTCTCTACTCTGCTAGAAATCTGGATCTTTCCTCGGTTGGTATCAGGTTTACGATTTCAGCAGCCTGGGTGCAAACTCAGATACTCTAGACCTGCAACTTCTAACTTGTGCAATAGCAAACATTATGTCCTAACATAACTGACGTGCAACCACATACATGGCTGCGATGACGATGACCCCCCCTCTCCCTTGCATCAACAGTATTAACTAGACCACGAAGCATCATGACAGCACATGGTGGGGAAATGAAGTGGCAAAGCATTATAAAAGTACTTCAACTAAGCTGATGCTTAGCAAAGACACTACTGGTCAGAACAGTCATTGACTATACATCTTTTTGAGCAGAATTAAAGCCTCTCGCTATGCAAAAGAGCCAATGACCATTTCTCCTAGCAAACATCCCTCTCTGTCTTACACCTGGCAAAGACCTTTTCCTCACTAATTATCTAGTTGGGTAACATGAACACAGAGCTGCTCTTTCCAACCTTTTGTTTTGTTATGGTTCTTCTGTTTCAGACCTCAAGAAAGACTTCTGTGTCTGAAAGCATCTTTTCTTTTTTCCAGTTACATCAGTTGGTTTAATAAAATATACTACCTTTCCCTACAAACTTTGTTTCAATAATATCTCTGGATCACCCTTTTCCATCACAACCACTACAAAAGTGGAAATGGCACTGTGAGGCTCTTCATCCCTTTCTAACCATCGTTCCCTAGACTGCAATTATCCACTGCTCAAAGCAAACACAGTAGTATAGCACAAGGGCTAGTACAAAGGTACATCATGTAAGAAAATAAATTGTGTCTTATATTGCATATACTCAACTTTCTAGCATCCAATTTATGATAAGAAATGAGGTTGGCATGGTAAGTGGAGTGTCACAATTAGACATAATTTAGTCAGTGGCAAGAATAGTGGCGAGAGGCACAAGTCAAAGAGTGTCAAAGTTAAAGTCAAAGTTAAAATGGTTTTTGACCTGCATTTGGTACAAACACAACAATTTTACTCACAATATGCATGGCTGAACTAATTTATCTTGTCCGGTGGTAATATATTATAGAAGAAACAGATGAGTGTCATGCAAAGGAAGCTAAGAGAAAATATGAGGTATCAGTAGAAGCCACTTATAATTTGACTCCGAGTCATACAGATCTCCCAAATGCTACTGAAAATAATCTTTGATTATTATTAATGTAAATTCAGCAAGTAGTAATAACTAATACCTAACGTCATTACTGTTTATAAATTTAATTTTTAGTTTGGTCTATTTTATAAGAGAAGTGTTAATACATTAGGAAATCAGTCATTTCATTTTGTGAATGGAAATCAGTATTTTTGTAACTTTTGCTTCACAGAACAAGTAAAATAGGAGATAATCAGTATGCCTCTGGTTATTTGGGAATATTAATTCAAAAGGAAATGTAATTTTTTCCATTGTATTTACTTGTAAAACCATAGAGAAAGATACATAAAAATGACATTTCCAAATTGAGACTTCTGCAGCACCAATTTACACTGCAGTCTGCTTGGCACATCTTTTATTTTAGAATTTTTGTTCCAACTGCAGCTCCTTACACAGTGACACAAGCTAATGCCCATTAGGATGGCCATCAGTACTTCAACTAATTCCTGAAGTATTTCCCACATAAAATTAGCACTTTTTAAAACAGCAGTAAACTGATAACCATCATCTGTGCCTAAATTGACCTTCTCTCACTCAGTTAATATTAGGTATGGAAAGAATAACTTTCCTACAGGTTTGCCTGCCTCAAATTCCAGCCATGCTTTACCATGATTTCTTCCTGTAACACGGGGTGGGAGAGTGTCTTCACGCTGCACCCAGACCTTCTGCTGGCAAAGACGAAGGCCAGCCTTCAGGACAGAGCTATATGGCTCATACAGGACTTTTTCATTACAATTTAAGTTCTCTACTTGAGGTGCAGATCCTCCACCCAGTGTCAATACAGTACATAGCTTCAGAAAGCATACAATTTATTTTAGCACACTGGGCAGCACAGTCAGAAACCGAACAAAGCCCATCTTTACTGCCCCATGCAGCTCCCAGCTGTAAGCACACCCTCGAGCATTCAGCGCTTCTCTGAGCCGCAGCTTTGAAGATGTGCCGGTTTCCTATGTACTAACTTGACCTATATCCAGACTAACTTCTATTCTGATATTATTTTTGCTGTGAATTCAATTCTAGATGTTCTATACATTGCTTTGCTACACCTGTGATAGGGATACCAAAAAGCAGAAGGATGTCAACAAATTAAAAGGCCACTGCTGTCATTCACTAAAAACAGGTGTTAGTCAAGTAACACACATTTTTGTAAACTGATCTTGGCACAAGCTTATTTTCATGATAATATGGAAGCACAGAACCAAATTAAAAATCTTGCAAAATATTTGTTGTTATGCCTGGATCCAAAGAGCCTGCTGACTTGCCAGGAGCTGAGCTTGATCTGCGTGCCATGTGGCAAAGATGCTTAGAACTGTCTCAAACAGATACAGCTTTCCTTAGAAGGAATAATGAGCCTTCAAGAAATGATCAAAAATGAGAAAAAAGAAAAGTTATTAAAGAACAAAGCTCCTAGATGGAAACAGAAAAATGGTTCTCCATCTCTAATAGAAAGTACAGGAGAGGAAGTACAGAAAGGAAGCAACAAAGCTTTTGCTTTTTCAGCACTTTACCTGTTTTCTAATTCTCATCCACATTTTCCATGTGATGTTTATCACATCAAAATTCCCCTTTTCACATCTATAGTGCAAAGGTCTTACAGGGTTAGGTCTTACTCTACCACTAAAACCTGATAATTTACAAAATGCTTGAAAATATTTCACGTAATGATCAAGTAAGTAGTCATACACTCTAATAGAACACCTAAAAGTCCACTCACCTCACAAACGCTTTAAAATTTTAATCCTTCCAAGTCTACTGCCTCAACTGAGAGACTCCTGGTGGATTCAGAAGACTTCAGTTTCTGCAGATTTATACCTATTCATCATGTGTGTCCTGTTAACTTCACAACACCAACAACTGCCACAATATTGAGGGTGCAAAAAACAACGGAGAGCCAGCTATGCAAACAATGCCATAATAACAACAATATATAAAAACAACCAAGGAAGCACAATAGCTACTTGCTGCCTGAATATTTATGAAGGTTTACATACAACATGAATCCAACTGATTTTTTAATATATATAAAAATATAATATATATATATACACACACACATATGTGTATATATATACACACAGTTTCATGCTCTATCTATGCTACAACTCAAGCAAATGAGTAAATAAAACAAAAAAAACCCAAAAGAACCCAGGGGGTTAGTTAGCTTCAAAAGACCCTGTATTATGATCTGACTATTGTGGTTCAGAACATACAGAGTAAAATTCCACCAAGAAGGGCTGACATGGCATAGAAAAGCATCCTTAAAACACACTTCTTGGCATGCTGTCAGCTCTCATCAGAGAGAGGATACTTGTTTCAATGAACTTTTGGTATGAACCAGAATGGCTGTTCTTTATCTCTGTCATACCAGAAACAAAAAAGCATAGTGCAAGGAAAATAGGAGGAGCAAAAATTTGGTAGATGCAAAGTGCTGCATTTAGAAGGTTGGGAACAGCCAGAACTTGACGTGACTGCCTCTTGAGAGCTTTCAGACATAGTATGTTTAAGCAAACTGTTAAAAAGTTAAAAAAAAAAAAAAAAAGTAATAAAACATATAAAACATATGCTTATTAAATATCCTGTAAAAAGTGAAGAGGTGATGACATTAGAAATGATTACAACTACAATTTTTTTTTTAAATGCACATTTTAGTTTTGGCTTTAAGACAGCTGTTTCAAAGCTATTAAATGTAGTCAGATCACATTATAAATACTAAGATGTAACTTTTTTAGTTATATGTAGTCTCTTAAAAATATTTATAAGAGGTAACTCAATATACTTAAAAATAAAGCATAAGAATAATATTCAACAAGTTTGTTTTTTTTTCTAAATATTTTTTCTTTAGAATATAAAGATTTTTGACTCCACGGAAACTCGGTTGAGAATGTGTCATCTCTTCCACTCAGCTGACTAGAAGCACTGATGAACTCTCTGGCTGTTATTTGGAATGTTTTTCAACTTCATGAATTCAGACACATCAGAACAAAAGCTTTCCAGTAAATGGGGTTTCAGACATAAGCATGGGGAAAAAAAAGTGTCAACAAAAAATTAGTGTTAAAATTTTTATTTTTTTCAGCTGACCAGTTTATTACAGTCCTTGTCATTTTCTGACATTCTCTCCTGTGACAATCACAGAAGCAATTCAAAATTTTCTGTATCAGCCAGCTCTCTTTTACAGTAATCTGATGGTTATTTGTGAAGCCTGGGATAAAATAGTACAATTTCAGATGCCGAATATCTAAAAAACCTCTAGAAGCCGCCAGGAAGGGAGAGGAACTACACTATACAATATGAAGGAGTTGCCACAACCACATTTCCTGGAAGGTGCTTGTTCTAATGTGCAACACCAAAAGCATGACATTAAAGGGCCCCAGTCTTGGAAAAGTTAGAGAGAAAATCTTACATGTAAATGCTCCGCTTGTTTGATGGTCTCTATGTTTCCTCCTTCTCTGAATTGCCCGATTTCTTTTTCTAGGACTTTTCAAAATACACTTCCTCTCTCTGTGACTCCTTATCCCTATTTGTAAGTGTATGTAGTGGTAACAGCTGATTTGCAAGAATAGTTCAAGAATTACCATTGAAGAAACCAGAGATGGATATCATCACATAAAAAAAATAAACTGATTTGTAATTTTTTTTTAGCTTCTTTTTTCTAACATACCACATTTTCCTCCATTAAAAGCATGCTTATTGACTTCAATGTGAAAATATTTGGATCACTAACAGAAATTTTACACATCCTTACTCCTTATTCATGTTATATTTTCTGCTGATTAAGATTTCAAAATAACTAGAGTAAAGTGATATTATGTTGTTATTTTTTGTGATTCAAAAAGATATGAATCCAAAGTAATGAAGTGTGCAAATCATAAAGGATGCTTTAAATATCTGTTGCCTCCCTTACCTTTATTGTATCACCTAAGTTCTTGCATCTCGGCTCTCAAAAAGATGTACCGTTAACCAAACTGACATCAGCTGACACATGTTCACGAAAAAGCGTCAGGAAACAAACCACCCTGTGAACCTTGCTTCAAAACGCTCCTCAGTTTGATAGGATTAGCCAAGGCCATCCTACCACCATAGGTAATGTCTGATTCAAGGCCTAACTACTTCTGTTAAGTGTTCTGATATTCACCAAAATTCACCATTTCCTCACGCTTGGTAAGAAGTCCTTATAGAGCAATGAAAGTGCATTACCAAAATACTCTCAACATCTGCTGACATTTAAATCTCATGAGACAAAACAAATATCTAGCATAAAGGTAGCAGGAAAAAACTAGTTCAGGATAGACCCCTAGGCAGTAAAGACTTCTAGACACCGGTATATACTACTGAATTAGCGTCCACACAAAATCAGTGGGCAGTTCCTCACCTTTCCAGAGCTGGGTGCCGCGCTCAGTTAGCTCTCCGTGTTGCTAAACGACCGGCACGGGGCCGGACTGCCTCGAGCACCCTGGTGAGACCCCAGCCACAGAAACGGAGGGTGAGCAAGCGCTTCTCTGTAGAGCTACGATGCTTCAGGCTCTCCAGGCCTCACCCCATGAAATGGGACAGCCACGCAAGTAGCCTGGTACATCGCAGTTTGAGCAACCTTGTCCTACCTACAAGACAAAGTACACTGGGGTAAAACGGAAGGATGGAACTATTTCTACAGAGAAGCCTAGCAGAAAGTGCCCAAGCTGTTCAACTACAAACACAATGCTTCACTCCCAAAAACATTAGAACTGAATTTCAGTTCAATACAACTACATGGGCGACACCTGGGCAGGGAGGCTGGAGGCTTCGTTCTACAGGCTTTCATCTCTAAAGTAGATGCTTACTTGAACAAGGAGCCTCTTTTAATACCGAGCCTCCCTGAGCAAGAGCGATGATCCATTACTGAGGCCAAAAGACACCAAAGCTCAGGCTCACTCGCCCCAGCGAGGTCTTCGCTGGAAGGAGGAGGCACCTCCTGAGCAGCCGCCCCTGGTGCAGACCCACCGCCTCCGCCTGCCTCTGCCCCGCCAGCGGGGCGCGTTTTAGTGTTTCAGCTAATTCTGGATTGGTTTAAAGACTTAGAGGGATGGAAAGGAAAAAAAAAACAAAAACAAAAAAGCTGGGGGCTGAGGGTTCTGCGCTCCATTTACAGAGGCGACGGGGCAAAGCCGCCCCCCGCCCGCCCGCGCCCGCCGGGCA
>NW_020448085.1:3459879-3568931 GCF_003343035.1 Apteryx rowi
CGGCAGCGGCGGCAGCAGCAGCTCCCCCTGCGCCGCGGGGAAGGGGGCACGACCGGCGCCCCCGCAGCTGGCGCCCCCGCAGCTGGGCGACCCCCGGCGCCTCCTCAGCGGCGGCACCTGGGGCGCCGGCGCCCTGCTCTTACCGGGGGTCCCGCAATCAAGAGCGGCGCTCGCCCTTGCTCAGGAACCTGCCTTCCCTCGCAGCTGAGGCAGAGGAAGCTAAGAGCGGTAGGGGTCACGAAGCACTGCCCCGAGCTCAACACCAAACCGAAACGAGCTTTCTAGCAGCAGCAGCCTTTTATACGGAACAAGAAACAGTGAACGTCCTGTGTCACGAGAAGAAGGTGCAGCCTCCCCCCACCCCGACCTTCCCAGGTGACTGCCCAGCATCCCGGGGGGCCTGTTGGTCTGCTAAACTCCAGTAACGTTTGGGCACCAGCAAACGCATTACGTGGCCTTGTGAAGCAGGATCCAAAAGGCTGTGGAAGGCAGTGCGATTCCCAGGACGGCCCTTCCAAGGAAAGGTTAAGAGAGAGAAGAACAATATTTGATATAAACCAGAACTGACAATGTCTGCACTGAGAAAGAGCTCCAGAAAGAAGAGAGCACGGAGCTCCTTTGGATACCAGTTGCGACTGCGATGTGCAAGGAATACCTGAACAGCTCAGCAGGGCTCAGGGATCAGAAAGAGACGCCAAAGGGCTAACGCTAATGGCGATTCTGTCTAGCCACAGTCATCAGCATGGCAACGCCGATGCTGTGGGTGCCCGAAGAAACCTATCTTTTATTTTCTTCGAGAGCCAGGTATAGACTGTGAGCTTTGTTCACGCATAAAAAGCAAAATTAGCACAATTGATAGCTGCTAGTAACATGTCCACAATTATGGTGTATAGTTTTCACTTTAGATTAATAATTTCAAACATAGGTTTGCAGTAAATTGTTAACTACGCCACTACTGAATGAAAAAAAATTACTATTTATTTTACCTGAACTTATTTACCTGACTTATTTATTTTACCAGTCAGAACTGAAAACTTCTAATTAAGTTATAATAAAATCTTATTAAAATCTAGTTACCCCATTAGCCACTTGGTTACAATTCAGCCAAAAGATAAAACATGAAAAAGGACACAAAAAAGAGTAGGAAACTGAACAACAGAGGGAGACAGGGACATGCAGTATCGCTACCTATTGCAAAGAACAGTACGCAAACATGAAGATGTTTTTGCTCTGGCTACGAAGAGCTCTCTCAGCATTTGACTGTTGCAGTCTTTTAAGTAAAGCAATTACTTGGAATCTCACCTCAGCCAGTTACCTCAGGACCGCAGCGTACACTGACGTTATTTCCCCAGTTACATCTTTCGCACCCTGCCACATTCGTACCCCAGCTTCTAAACATATTGTACACTATCCACGAGGCACTGATGAGCCTTACGTACGCAGGCCTTAAGCAACAGGAACGCGCTCTCTGTACGAAGGCAGACAGACCTACACGTTCCAAGGAAAGGCTGATTATTCTAGGTAGTAAAATAAAAAAAATCCTCCTTGGGGAAGACAGAAATGAGAGTCCTGACTGAACTTCAGCTTCCCAGTCTGCACTTAGAGGTGACAGATGCTACCTCCTCCCACACCAACAACCAGCGAGTGGAAAGGGACGCTGCATCTATTTTGTTTATTAAGTGGATAATGTCTCCATATGCTGTCCTGCAGCCAAACAACAAATAAAAATCATAATATATAGGCAAAATAACATCCTTAGACTCTAAACACATTACTATGCATAATTCCCTTCTTAACGCTTACAAACAGACCAGAGCTATATACAAAAATAACATTCCACATTGAAGCATGATTATAATTAACTTATGTATCACATTTCCTTACCATTTGGGTTTAACTTTCAACGGGATTCTAACATAGCTGTTCATTTTTCAGACAATATCGTGCTTCAGTAATTTTAGTTCAAGGTACAAAACAACATCTAAGGTCACAATTACTAATATAGTTCTAGAAATCATCCCAAATACAAAAAAACCCCACCCTTATTTCCAAAACATACCCCCCCCCAACATGGATAGTGTTAAGAGCTTATTTCTGTTGTGATGACTAGAAAATAAAATGTAAACAATAATATCTTTAACTGTAATTTAATTCAGGCAAGTTACATTCAATCCCTGGGAGTCAATGTGTTAACGCATGCAAAGTACACGACCGAGGCAAGAGCTCTGGAGTTCTAATCACAGCGCAGCTAGTGATTCACTGCTGGAACTGGGGAAAGACAATTATCTTTGATGTGGTCAATTTTTTCTGTTTGTATAATGGTGGTAATGATACCTCATAGGACCCCTTTTAAGGGTTTAATAAGTAATGTTTACACAAAATTTTTGAGTTGCTAATTATGATTATTTGGCTAAATGATAACCTAATACATATGTAAGAAAACAATAATATTCATGTATTCCCAAAGATGATGATGATTATGATCATAATTCTTACTAATGCCACATACACAAGTGCAACAGTTCCTAGCCTGCTGAGGCATGATGGTCATATGGTGTTAGGGGTATCTGACACATAAGGTATGGCACAGTGCCTAAGCAAATTGCTTTGGCCAACTTGAGAATCTTAACACACAGAAACTGTGCTAGAGAAGGAAATGCTAGAAGGAAACTACATTAGCAAGCACAGTCCTAAAATGCCTTAAAAAGCCCATTTAGAGCCAGCCAGATTCATTTGGACTTAGCACTGTGACTTGCTAGCTCTGCTGCTGGGTGAGCCAGTGTGGTCAAGGAGAAAGCAGCAGGAGTCCCAGCACGGACAACCAAGGAAGCAACTGCAGCAGTCCCGAGACTAGAGAGGAAGAAGTGAGGAGCAGCAGGAGTCCTGGTGAGAATGGGAGAACACCAAGCTAGAGCCAGTGAGGGAAAGAACATTGCTGGTTTTCTAAGGCAAGGTCTAGCCAAGAAAAGATGCATTAGATAAAACACTCCAAGGTACAGTTCTCACAATGGAGCAACATTTTATTCCAATAAATAGGAATATATTAGGGAAGTGAATCACTGAGATGACTTGAGAAGGATCCTCGAAAAGAAAAATCCTGTAAATACTGAGTCTTTTAAAGAATCTTTTTGTTCTCAGCACAATGCTCCTAAAATCTGCTTCTTGAGAACAGTATTAAAAAAAAAAACAAAAAAAGGAAGAGATGGATAAAGGGAAATCCAAGCACCCATTTCAAGGTAAAAGCATTTTAAAATCATTTTCTTACTGTTCAGATTTCTTTTGTACCTGTGCCTGAAGAAACATTACCTATGCTCCTAAACACTGGAAGTTTCAGGCTTCACTATTTGCGTTGTTTTTACCTTAGCTGAAATAGCATTTCCTAGCAGGGCCTGCACAATTCTGCGGCCGGCAGAAAACATGCCAGTGAGTGGCCTGCCAGTGGCTGAAGGACAGCACATGGTATTCGATCTGTGCTGGCACTTACAGACAGCCAAATGGTGAAAACATACGCACCTCTTAGGTGCAGCTAGCAGGTCAGAACCCAGGTAATCCCAACTATATGCAACACAGCGGGTGCTCGGCTGCAGCGAGGAGCGGTGTGTTCTCAGCTCCGAGCTGGGCAAACAAACTCACCATCCACTTCCCAGAAGAGTCATCAGAAACGCCAGCTGTATGTCTTTGGCCAGTAGTAACTTTTGCAGAGGCAGAGCGTGAAGAGGAAGCTACGGATGAAGGGTTATGGCTGGAGAGGAAGAGAGGCGACAGCAGACGGGACGACAGCAGCAGACCGGGGGCGAACGTAGGGCTCAGCCTTGGTCAGCTGGCGTCTGCTAACGACCCTGCCCTCTTCGGGAGCCCGAGCGTGGCGGCACTTGCATCACGGGATATTAGGATCAACCCCTTTCAACTGATTAGTTTAGGGTAATGTCATATCAGGACAAAGCCCTGGGGAGCTTCGACGCGGTAAGGAGTTCCCTAATAAACACAAAGGGACTGCTATTAGCATATCAAACAAAAGCAAAGATTTGCTTTTATAAAGCACTATAGAAAAAAAAGTGTTAAGATTCACATACCCACCTACACTTCTAACTCCTATACTGGACATTCAATATAGCCCTGAAGGTGTAATGATCATTATTACCTTTACTAAAGATTATAGCTAAATATCTCTACCCTGAAGAAACAAAGCTCACGTCTGGGCTTGTTTGGTGCACCTAAAAATATCTATATTTTAAAAAATCAATATTTTAAAATTATCATACTCTCAAAGTATTTTATGGCTCTTAAAGACTAGACATAGTAGCTATAATACAAAGGAAAAAGGAAATTATAGAATTGATAGACCAAATTTCTTTCTTCTGAATTTTGGAAATCAAAGATTATATTGGGACATTTTTAGTCTGGCTCCCTGAAGAAACCTGTTTATCTGTCAGTCCCTCTTTAAAATATTTAACTGGCTAGTTACAAACAAATTTGACAGAGTCTTGAAGGTCTGAAATTCCTTGAAAGCTTCACAGAATTTACCAGATGATTACTGAGAGCACCAAAACTGGCGGTGCTGCGGGGAAGGGCTTTGGTACGAGTTCAGGAGGTGCCCGGTCCATCAGCCCTGCCGGCCGGAGCTCGCGTGCGTTCACTGAGCGCGCAGACGCTGCTCCAAGCCTCACCGCGGACGCCTGCTCCCTGCTAACTTACTACAGGTGAGAAGTGGAGGAGAAGACAACTGCTGAGAAGGGGCCAGGCAAGGAGGTACTGCTGGCCAGCATACCTGCCACGACTTCCTACACAAGCCCCTAGAAACTAAGCTTCATTAATTTTCCTGCTCACTGACAATTTTGTTGTGGCTAAAAAAAGCTATCAGCGTGTGGTTTTTTTTTATTCTAATGTGACAAAATCCCCAAATGATATAAGCGCCACTGAAATAAAAGGGCTCTGGCAGTGACACTAGTTTATAATGTGATCTTACAGTTTTCATTCTTCTCTTTCTCTGATAACTTACACCATTTATCTCACTGTAATTAAGTCTTTACTAGAGTAAACTTGTTTTCAGACTCTCCCCAAAGCCCTAAAACAGCATGTGTTATATACATAGCTTACCTTAAAAAGAAAATAAAATTACTGGCTTTTACAACAACAAAAATAATAATTAACATGCATGTGTTTTGGTTGCAATCAGTAGTAAGAAATACAACCTACTGTAAAGCAAACTACAATTAAAAATATTCATGACATTCAAAATATTAAAATTAGATGACAAATCTAAGATAAAAGTGACATTTAACTGAATGATTTCCATAGTGTACGTCCCCATATGTTCTCAACGTTCAAATGCTGTCTCTCTGAAAATATCATACTGACATGCAAGCCCATAGAGATTTCTTTTGGGGCACTTTAAAAATTTCTATTAATAACTAATGAAATACAGTGATTTACTGCAAGATTTTTATACAGCACTCTTCCTGCTTTGAAAGTAAATCCAGAACTACGCCATGAATGAACAACACAAGATGCTCCCTGAAGGGCTGTAGTGGTATGGGTGACACATTTCTCGTCTCCCCAGAGGTGAAGTGTGTCACATCCTCAGTACTTCCAGTCTCACCCGTCTGCAAAGCTCCTGACTATTCCCAGAGCAGGGTATCTCATTTTCACACATGCTTTTTATGTGCTATGAGCCTTACAAAAGCAAAGCAAAACAAAAACCCATTTTTCAAGCATATATAAATCAAAACCTAAAAGTAGAAAAAATATATACAAGTAAATTCATCCAAAAGAAAAAAATTAAAACTGCTCAAACGTTGGAGTTTTAGTGTGTCTATCTATTAGAAAATACAGTGAAGTAAGCAGTCTGGGTTTCACTGATTTAGAGGCAGCAGACCCATTGACTTTAATGAGGCCAGGATTTCACCATCAATTTAATCTGGAAAAATCACAGTGGAGGCTGGGGCAGGGCAGAGTGCTACATGATTGAAAGAGATGCATGAAAAGCGTCCTGAATATGGCAGCAATCTACACAACCCATGTTTTGATGGCATGAGAGTGCGGAACAATGCAACACTACATAYTGTTTTGAAGGCTTTTTTGTTTTGGTCATTATTAGGATCTAAGTACTGTTTTTATTAAAATTATACATAAATGTAATTTATAATAATATGTGTTATTATATCCTCCTCTACATGAGCACAAGAAATGAATGTCCTAAATTGAGCAAAGAAACAAACTCATAGGTGAACGCAAGGTTACTCATGCCATGATTTATCAAAGGGAAGTATTTATCATTCCATAGACTTTTTTCAAGACAAAAGGCAGGAGAATATGTTCTAAGATTTTTACTAAAATCAGGAGCAAAGATTTTTTTTAAACACAGATTAGAAAGGGATCCAATAGCTTAAAAGGTATATAGTTCTACATTATTTATTTAAAATTTCAAAAGTAGTCATGAAAGTATATATCTTTTCCAGCAGTTTATAGGTAGTACAGATCCGGGAAAGCTGCAGCATAGGTGCAGTTCACTCAGCCATATGCTGCTTTCCTTAAGTAACCCATTATACAAAAAGTAAATATCTTGTGACAGGTTGTTTTGACAGCTAAAAAAGATTTAAATTTTTTGAATGCATTTGACTGAAAGGCAAAAATGTTACATAGATGTTAATTTAACAGATGTCTAGTTTTGCATCATCAGCCTGAAACAGGCAATTTCTAGCAAGTCTCCTTGCTGCATCACAACATGAAATCCTATGAATTCCATACGGATGTGCCTTTCACAAACTTCAAATGAGCCATTCTCATTCAAAGGAAAGTGAAATTATTGTGGGAGGATGGTACCACCTGGCTGTAATTCTGATCAAGTAAATAAACACATTCAGGGATAATACAACTGATACACTCTCATTTACATTTCAGTCTGGAATATACGAACATTATTCGAGACTATATGTTAAAAGCATTAATTTACATGACTGAAATAAATTATATGATCTAAAATCCATACAGAGTCTTGCAAATCCTATTATCTTATGGCTAAATTAGGACTTTTTAAATTTTGATTTGCATATCTTAAATACACGTTTCTGTGTGTTGAATATATTATCATACTCTGTATATAATTCTGCAAAAGAGAGTTTCCTTCTGGTTATGTATTGGTTGTGGAAGAAACTGGAATAACTATACCTGTTGTTGCTACCACATTCATCTACCATCTGAGGAAGCTTTGGGATTGAATCTTCACTTCGTCATGAAATTTTTGATTGTTTTGATGACTTCATTGATTATATTGCATAAAAGAAGTTTAATGCAGTGGAGAAATTATCCTACAATCAGTACAACACACTTGATTTTGGATCTCACAAGTCATAATATGCATTTTTATATTGGATTTGCATTTAGTATCAGTGTTCCCATTCTACAGATCGAGAAACAAAACAAACAGATGAAATTAATTGGAGATCAAAAACTATTTACTGTTGATTTAGAACAGATGCTAACATTTAACTCACAAGCTTGTAAATCTGGTGCTAAGGTGTACTGTGAATTTGCTAATGCTACTTGATCTCTAAATAATGAGAATCAACTAAATTTACCCTACTTAATAGGAATATTATAAGACAATTTATGAAAGAGTACTTATAATTAGACTGTCTGATTTATATGCTTATATAAATTGCATTTATCTGTTTTAGTTGTGATCTATGTATTGGGGTAAGCATACCATGACTTACGGATTGTGAAATTTAAAAGATTTAAATTTTTCCAAGATGATTTTTTTCTTTGCTTTAACATAAACAGAGTAGAAAAGCTAAGTATGTTCAGATTATTCAAAAGTAAGTTTCTCAAGAATCCAAATTGAAAAGTCAAATTTAAGGAATGGAATTTATTCCCCCGGTAAAGCCATACCCTGAAGTGACATTAAAAAAAAGGTTTTGAAATTTATGGAACTGCTTTTACAGAGTCCCTTTTTACAATAGAGAAAAGTAAAGAACACAAGGAGACTATAAGCTAAAAGTAGTAAATACCATAAATAAAGAACCCCAAAGAACTGTTTTGCCTAAATACATTAAATACATTATGGCACTACATCAAACACAAAAATATCTGYTACCATAGGAAGGAGAAATCAAATGAAGTAAAACCTGGAGATGAAGAAGAGCTTTCCCATAAGTAGGAGATCATCATGGGATATCAAGAATTCATACTTATGATCTGGTCATTGCTGCTTTATATATACATCTTTGATTCTTGAACTTGCTAATTAGGCTGTGTGCAAATACCATCAAATATTTGAGACAGCTGCCAGACACCTGCAAAACCTGCTATAAGCTGATATTTCCAAATCTGACTCCGTCTGCTTGACTTAATAGAAATCTTCCTACTGAAACACTGAAACGCATTAGTATTTGAAGATGTTCTTTACTGTTACTTTTGGTTTGACTAGCATGATGATTCAACAATAGTATTTTCATTTTGCTGCTGTATATAATCAATACACAATAATAAATCTTTGTGTATGTAGCACATCTCTCAATGTTGATTACAATAAAATTGGGCTTCAGTTAAAACAACCCCCCCTTGCTCCTGAACTGACACGAACTAAAAGATGGCATACAGCAATGGATCAATTGAAGGCATTTCTAGAGATCCTTTGAAGAGGAGATAACAGGAGTGTCTCCGTATCCCTATTACCCACGGGGGAGTTGCTCTTGCATTTTCATTGACATGTCAATTACTTGGAAGGGGAGCAGGAATAAAGCCTAAGGGTGTTGAGTTATAAATTAGGACACTCAAGTTGACAGAGAGATTAGACTAGTCTTTGAGCAAAGAAGAAAGCCAGAGTCCTATAGAATACCCGCTCTCAGCTAATTCTTGTTTCACCTCTGAGTGGGGTTTTAAAACAGACATTCTCCAAAAGAATGAAAAAAATTCCTGTTCTGACAACTCCTGCTCTAACAAACATGAGGAATGCAAAAAAAAAAAAAAAGTAAAACACCACAGTGCTTACAGTGTTTAAGCAAACAAAAAAATAAAACCCCAACACTACAAAAATCTTGTTATTCAACATAAGAAATGCCACTTTTTTTCTGCACATTACTAAATGTAAACTAAAATATTTATATTAAAAAATCTATTTGCACTGAACCAACTGAAAAAAAGAGTTTGGAATGCTACAAGTTATATCTATTGTTTAGCAATTCCTGAGCAACTATAGCCTTAAAGCTAAGGAAACACCTGTAAAGCAAGATTGTTTACCTAAAACACCAATATGCACTTTATTATTTTAGTAAAGCTCAGAAGCTCTTAATTTCTGATACAGATAATAAGGCAGTGAGGACAAGTGACTAGAGAACCAAGACTGGAGCTTGGAGACGCAGGCTGTATTCTCAAATCTGCCTCAGCAAGTCATTTGCCTCCCTCTTTCTCAATGTTCTCGGCTGTAAATGGAGATAACGACACTAACCTTTTCTGTAAAAACACTTTGCAACCGACTGATTAAAAACGGCATGCCACAGCTAGGTATCATCATTGTAAACAGTAGTTGAAATTAGAAAAGTCACAATATGGGGAAAATTTCCATTATGCAACCTATTTGTGCAGCATTTTGACGATGAAAAAGGTGTGCTGATACGTCACCTTATGTTCTGAGCAACACCAATGGACCGTACCAGCGCTACTCAGTCCAGTTCCAATACGGCTGTTAAGACACGTGTGGAAGCTTCCCTGAAACCTACTAATTTTTCCATTTTCATGGATTTGATGTAGGGAAATATCATCTCCTAAATATGCTTCATTTTTCAGAGGTCCCTTCTGAGACTTTCAATCTTTTTCAAAATGCATTTTATTAAGTCCTCTCTCAGTCTTTATAATCTAAGCACCAACATTTTTCACACTCAAGTTTTCATTCCCATGTCCAAAAATTTCAGATGTACTTAATGGCCTACAACTTAAGAATATGCAATGGTCTCAATAAGATGGTATGACAGAAATTGGTATAAAATCAAAAACTGAAATTAAGGGCTCACTGGTATTGATTAGATTGGAATTAGATTGCTTTTGTCCTGGGACTAAATACTTCGCTCAGCAGAGTAGGGGATTGGATTAAAAAAGGCGACACTTGATCAAACAGTTGATAGTCACTTCTCCTGTTGTAAGGCAGGTGTTGTTGACATATTAACAGTTTTATTAATAAACTTGGGATACAGGTGTAAACCACATGCAGATCTGGCTGCCTGAGTAGGGGGGGAAAAAAAAATCATTCCGCAGCATTTTTGGTATTTATTTGCATTCTGTTTTCCATTCAGCTCCTTCAATGAACTAGACTACTCTCTTTCTCCAATATTTAGCAGCCAGATTCTGCATAGTTTCACAACTTGATATCATCCAAATATTGCATCATTTGGAAGAAGAGTTCTGCTGAGGACAGTTGAAACTTCAATACAAGCCATTTCCACTGAAATGGAAAATAGGTTTAGCGGAGATAATTTGCTTTTTTTCTCCACCCATATAAAAGCAACATTTTGAACCTACATTGTCTTTACAATAAAACTGATAGTAAATAATTAGTTGTTGAAAATTTATATGAATATGAATTAGAAGGCACTCGGAGACTTGATCTCTAAAAGCCATTTCATTTTTGGAAAGTTGAACAACACACTTGAAAAATGGTTTCATTGTTATTAAATTCTATAGCATGAAATGAGCCCCATTCTTCAGTCCTCCAACATTTTTGCATATTTTGTTGTATATTTAAATGGTACATATATATCTCATCCTTGAGATTCTTTTGATAGGTACAACTCCTACGATGCAGTTATTTTCAAAATCAGACTTCAGCTTATAGTGCTTTAGAGTGAATTTACTAGTGTTGCCAAAGCCAGTAATGTAAAGTAGTAGTTTTTCTTTTCTGTCATATTTGAATTTTGATATCTGCAGAAGCACAATGCTATATACAGAGTACTATCTAAGTTTCCAGCTTCAATGCATTTATCTACTGTACGACAATATTGTTAGTAAGATAGATTTTGTTTATATAGAACTCATGTCTCTTTTTTAAAGAAAAATGCAAAACAAACAAAAAGTCCACATAACCGTTAATAATTAACTACCGTAACAAGGAACTTATCAACATGACATACTTGAACTATAAAACTTTGAAATGGTAGCATTCCTGCAGCATTTTGATTATTCTATCCTTAGCTGTATTGTGTGTTCAACTGATTTAGAATATATATAGTTATGTACTTTGTAAATAGGAACATTACAGACAGTTTTTCACCTAGAAGGTAAAAACAAATCAAATTAGTATTACATTCTGTTCTCTCTACTGAATTTACCAGCATCTGCAGAAGTTTCAATACCTATCTGTTAAGTTTTCTGGATCTTGCCTCACTCTTTATCAATACACTTCCTCCCCTCCCCAATTACTGGAGCTTAATTTTACTTTTTATTGTGATTCACACACTTTCAGAGAAAAATAAAAATTAAAGTTACTGTACCTTAACAAATGTACCTAAAGTGGCACTCTTTTTGCATGCATGAAAGCTCAAAGCCTCAACAACTCCCATGAGTGATTACTCTTCTAACACTAATTAGATATTTGCTAATTAGTGTCTGATGTGTGAAATGAAAAACATTTTGAAGCTGAAATGGATAGGGTCTATAAAGATAGCAGTGCTATCCCAGTTCTGCTTTTTTCTGTTATCATATTTCATAAATATTAATAAGATCACATGATACCACCCCTTCTATAAAATTATCTTTCTGAACAAAGTCTTTTGTTTGGTATAATAGGGATGTGTCAATATTTTGCATTTAGTGTAAAGCACTCAATGGAGGGAAGTGTTTTCTCTCGATGTTAAAGAGATGTCACATTTCTTGCAGCATTTTTATGCTGCATTAAGTGGTCCCTCTTTTTAATACAGTTTATCTTCATTCCTCTGAAATGAAGAATGCAAAACAGTATTGAATCATCTGCTACATTTCTGAATAATCTTGCTAAGTTTATCTTGTTTTGAATGTAACTGGAATAAAGCATAAACAATGAAGTACTTTCCTTCTTAAACAGAGCCTGAGAACATCGGATTAGTGTATCTGCTGGTCATTTCCAAGAGAGGTTTTGAAATGTTATAGTGGTTAAAAATGTAGTAGTGTCTTGAAAAGTAACTTATTAAAATTATGCTACAGATATTTAAACAATATCTACACTTGACCATGCATAGAAGATTATTGCACCCTGCCAGGGCTATTTCCAGGTGTCGTTTAATGAAAGACAAATATTTGTCTATCAGAATATAATATTTAGATCTGAGAATGAGTTTCAAAGGAAAAAATCATTAAGGTTACAAAGGTGAATACCTTCAGATGACAGAGTTAATTCTGAACAGGCATACTGAAGTGTTGTTCGTTGTCACTGCTCACCTGTAAATACTGGTCATATCACAAATGATATCTAATCGCAGGATATCTAATACAGCAATTTTAAATGATAGCTAAGCACGAATTGACAAAGGTGACACTGAAACATAATAATGACTAGATTATCATTTTCCTCAGGCTGACATTTTGCGATTATAATAATACTGATCAAGATGATTAAAATGATAATAAAAGGAAAGTTCTAAGAACCAGAACAAAACAGACACAGGCAAGATAATATATGGGAAGTGAATCTACAATTTTACATTACACTTTTTCAGTGAATTTTTTTCATTTCAGCTTAGAGTTAGGCAGTTTATTTGTCCCAAAGGTGTCTCTGAAATTGATACCACCTATTCTACCAATACAATATGCTTTTCATTTTTCACACATTCAGTAGAAGAATAAGCTCACCAATATCTATTTATCTTGAGCGACAGTAGTTCATGCTTCACATTAGTTTGGTATCTCTATCCAGCTCCCATAGTTAAAGCATCACAATATTATTCACCTTGATATTCAAGGCCAAATTCTGATTTTACTTGAATGTGTTTGTTCACTGATGTAAATATATTCACATCAACTGCAATACTTATGCCCTCTAGCTTGAATTACTGTCCCTTCATTATTAAAAGTCATATGTCATCTTCTAAAACATACTGAAATACTTTACTTCACTAAAGATAGCTTCTAATTACCAACAGCAGGCAGTGAGAGGGATGCAAAGCAAATCAAGACATTACTAATTAAACCTACATACAACTTCACAGAGGTGGACAGGTGTTTAACAGGGAAGACGGCTACTTTTTATGATCACACAGGTGAGCATGGACAGATCAAGAGACAGATTTATGTGACAAGTTACAGTGTGTGTGTATATATATATATATATATATATATTTTTTTTTTTGCATTTAGGTAGACCAAGCTTGATGATTTCAGGGTTCCTAGTACATACTCCTTTACTCAGGGCAGATTTTCCTCAGCCTAGTTAGGAATCACCCTCCTTCCAAGCCCATAGTACAAGTGACAGAATTCACCAAAGGCAACTTCAATGTAAAAAGTGCTGATTTCCCTTCTTTGCTAATAAACACAATGTCCAGTAGTTCTTTTACTTTTAGACTCAGACTTGTTTGGGAGGAGATGGGTGGCAAGTACAGCTATCAATTAACATGAGCTAAAACTCATGCAAATAATTAAACTTTACATTGGTGAGTTCTACCCATATTAATCTAGTCGTGCTGTGCTGATATTGTGAAGAAGTGAGCAAGCCACTACTTGATTGTTTCGTTTATCTGCAAAATAAATAACCAGTTAGATCCAGACATCTTATGAATACAGTGCTTATGCTACATCTATTGGGAAGAAAAATAGCAAAGAAAGTTTAGGCACTTAGACAAATATTTAAATCGTTAGAAAAAAAGTGTAGGAACCACTCAGCTTTGACAAGTTGCTTTATTCAAGTAGATAGTAMAAGCTGATAATAATTCAGCTGGAGATGATGCGATTCCTTGATCACAGGGTATTCAAATCAAATTTGTAGAAAACTAAACAAAACATTTTGCGCATAGAGTCAAAAGCAGAATCATATTATATAATATGGAGGTAGACAGTTCATGACCACAGGGCATGTACAACATTAACTTTTGACTTTGTGCTACAACTGTGAAGCTGTTCTTCATAACGTCTCAGCAGATTTTGGCAAAGCATTATAGCTCACCACCATAACATAAAATATAAAAAAGCCAACAAAAATCAGTCTAAATTTCATCTACTTATGGAAATAATCACTGAAAAAGCAGAGGACTGCACACATACAGGTCATTCCCATCATTACCAGACCTACTGTTGTCTACTTTACTACTACTTACTGTTATAAATTGCTTAATTATGCATAATTTCTGCATGTGGAGTTGCTTGAGTAAAATAGACATAAAATCCGGCATACACGTTTTCGCACAAATCTAAAAGTTTTGATCCATATCTTCTTGTATGCTAAATTGTGTATGCATGACTTGTTGAATTATACCTTTCTGATTAATCGCCACTGTAGGGAAAAAAAAGTAGACAACTGTTTAGGTAGTGATTTTCTTAATTAGGCTTGTTGTCACCTAAACTTTGTCCTGTGGTTATCCTTTCTTGTTATTATCCAAATTATTCCTTTTTTTCTTTGTAGCTTTTACTTTTTATTTGGAAGGGGTAATGCAGTGAGGTAAGGGCTGTGCTACTTACCCACAGAGGACTATCCTGTATTACGTGATTTGATATATGAAAACTGTTTATGTTTAAGGAACTCAAAAAGCATGCCTATAGTCTAGACGCTGCTCTGATCACAATGCGGATCTCTTTCCAAACAAATAAAGAAACTGATTCTGGTATAAACACATCACTTCCAAAACTAAAAAGAATCACTGGGCTTGTTGAAATATAAAATCATATAAAAAAGTCTGTGCTAGCATATTTTTGATGAAAGTTTTGCCAATACCTTTAAAGTTCAGTTACGTTACACAGCTGGCTCAGTGAGAAGTAAAGTTAAGAAAGTGTGCAATCTGAGGTAAGCAAAAGTTGCTCTTTCATGTAGAAATCAATGATGGTCCTAAAAGGAGTGATCACGTGCTCACTGCTAGAATTTACACCTACTGCATCATCTGTAGAGTAGTAGCATCTGCTGTCTTGAAGCAGTCCATAAGAAATATTTTCACTGTGGATGATCACAGTACAAATCAGATTTTTCCTCAGAAAGTTTTTAACTTATGTAAAAATAGGAGAAGACCTGGAAGGGTAGGAACGTATCCATTCTTGGAATACATGTAGTTCAAGCAACAAGCTCTATTTCTTTTAAAAATAGGTAAGTTCATAGAAAACCCACATCAGTGATGCATAGATACTAATAATCTGCACCTTTGTGTTCTTCTGTTTTTCAGCTTTTAACCTGTTAAAGAGATTTCATTAATGTATTAAAAATCTTAAACTTTCAGTATTTAATTCTTTTAATTTCAGCTCCTTTCTTGTCACTCTCGCATTACAAATCTATGATACTGCATTATAGGGCTAATCAACTTTGCTGTATGGCTTAAGAACTTCCCCCCACAGACTAATTAGAAAGGATCTTTGATAAACTTATTCTGTGAGCCATCAGCTACATGATTAGGAAAAGGCTTGTCCAGTAACTACATTATTTCCTCACAGCAGCTCACTGCCTTCATGCTATTTCTGCTGTTTCCTTGCAAACTACAGGATTAACTGAATCTCTAGATAGGCCTTTTTCTCACTCACAGCTTATCTTCCAGGGAAATTTTACTTAAAGATAACAGAAAAAAAAAAAAACATTGCAGCAGAAAAAATTTCCAGCCTTTACTTAAAGAAAATAGTAACAAATTTTTAAAAGCATTTTGGTCATGACAAACATTTCCTCATTTAAATGTCTGAAGAAAGAGTAATAGCTTAAGTTTTAAGATAATGAAACTCACTTTCTGTGAAAATGAAATGTTATTATATTGTGTAATACATGACTGTTTCAGCATTTTCTCCCTCTTTCACTAACTAAAATTTGACTTTCATTGGCAAAGTTTAATTATTAAACTTTTTATCTAAATAAAAAATGGAAGAGAAGAATTTGTCAGAAGACTGATTTTATACAGCTATCAAAGAATAATAAGAACACATTCTAAGTAGGTATTAAACGTATTTAATAGTCTTGGATTCATGTAGCTGCAGATCTTTTCTACATGTTCGTGGAAAGCCTGACAACCCAATTGCATTTGCATGCTTTCCTAATGTTTCCTGGCAAATGAACATGCTGTTTTTTCAAGTGGACTGTGGTCTTTCACACCATTTCATTAGACTTTGGAATCTGTAGAACTCATTGCCACACTCTATCACCGGGATTAAGAACTTTTTAAAATTCTCAAATCGACTTGACATGGAAATGCAAAACAGAAACAATCATAGTTATATTACAAAGAATAAAAATTGTGAGATGTGTAAGCCCGCATATATATCATCAATAACTCCCTAAGGCTCAGACATTTCCGCTTCGTCAACAACATGTCAAGAAAAAAAAAATACATATATGTATATGTGTGTGTATATATAAAAATACATATATATCTCATTCGTAATTTGTTAAATAACCCTATGACACAACTGCTATCACCACTAGTAGAAGCAGGAGTTTGACTGGTTGCACCAAAGTAATCAGTGGGACCACAAAATATGAAGGAACACCACACCACCTGTGGTTCAGTAAGTGGAGGTACCAGCTAGCCTATTAGATCAATTTTCAATGGTTCTGGCATAGCAGATGTGCCATTGCTCCTGGTGTCTAATAAATCAGTGGAGGTGGACCAGGAAATTTATGGTTTTGCACAGTCACAATCATGAAGAAGCCCTTACACCAAAATACTGTGCCATGAATCAGTATCACTGTCACTTGTTAGTGGACGGAGGGTCTCAAAATGAGTGCGTGTCCCTTCTGAAGGCAGTGCTAGCCTGTTTCATAGCAACTTCAGGTTGGCTTGTACATCAAGAAGTTAACAGCTCACTGTCAGTCATCGTACCTTCTCCTGCTGCTGCTGCATACGCAAAGCTATTGCGATATTGCAGGGGTCAGCTAGCAGCCCTCAGCAATTCTGCAACGCTAGAAGAAATCACGGTGCTGGAGCCCGTATTATGGAGCTGGGGAGCGGTGAGCTGGCCAGCCCGGGAGCCCTGTCACTGTGCTGAGAGGTGAAACCTCTCCAGGACTCTCCCAAGGCTGCCGCTCGCTTGCTCGCCCCTTCCTGCACTCCCTCCTCTTCAGTCGGAGTTCAACAACGCGCCCTGAGATGGTGAGCTAAACGTGGATACCGAGGAGTCAGAATAAGCAAAACCTCTTCTGCAAAATTATGACCACTGGGTAAGAATGAAATCAGTCAGAAGGAAAGGTGCCCCACAGTGGATTTCATCGGACGTACTGGGTGGATTTAACTAGGGCTAGTTAGTGGAGCTAGACACTTACAGGCTGCGTGCGACTGCAGCACTCCAGCTTGGGAGGCCCCTAAAGCAGCTATGCAGGCATGGCTACAGATAGGAGCTACAGATGCCACAAAGGGCTTATGGCAGCACTAGGATTAAAAAATACAGCCATATTGACAAAACACTTCTCGTAACATGATTGCTTTTGCTTCTGTAACTTCAGTGTGATAAATTTTGAAACAGCCACTCATGATCAATAGCAATTTTCATGCCCTTTTTTCTATTTCAAACTTATTTTTCCTTTACTATTTTTACATGCATTACACACAAAGGTTACCCTCAACCTTCATTCACAAATTCTATAAGCTTAAGAAAACAAACATGTACGTTCACTTTCCATCTCTGCAAAAATACGTGAAAAATCCTGACTTATCAGCATGCTATTATTCATATCCTCAGCGCTATGTTCACTATAAACACGTGGAYGTAGGGAAGACAGAAGCAACGGACAGAATCAGACAGCAGAGCGCTGGCTGACTTGTTGAGCAGTGTAGCCTTGGGCCCCAGGAAAGGTGGCAGTGCCGCCGGTGCCAGGCTTTACACTAACCTCCCAGCACGGCCTCAGGACTCGCCTGGCTTGGTCTGGGCTCGTCCTGGCCTGGCTGGAGCTCTGGTTTTCTAGCTGTAACAATAATTTTTCTAATGAGCAGGTGGCTACTGCCTGATTTGTTTTACTTTTGCTTAGTTTTGCATAACCACGTGAAATAACTGCAATTTGTAAACAAACGGTAATAAGGAGCAGTTAGTCTGTGCAGAACGAAACGCTTCTGCCCCCAGCACAGCGCTGCAGAGTGGAGGAGCGCGGGCCTGAGCGACGGGAGAGGGGCACAGCATGGCACGGGAGACCCCAGCACTGTAGCAGCTCCCCAGCAGGCAGTTAAGGAAACACAGACCTGGAAGCTGGGCAAAACTGGTTTCAGTGGTAACAAAGAACAAAACAAACAAGTCTCTAACATATATGAGACACTGCATACATACAGCAAATTCAGAACTCACGCAGCGTTGCAGGCTCTGGAAGAAGAAAGAGCAAGGCGCAAAAGCACGCCAGAACATGTACGCGATCCCCCAGTGCCCCTCCAGCGAGGAGGAAGCAAAAACTGCCGTTGTCAACATGATGCTCTTCCAGGCAAAAGAGGCCGCAGAACCCCCCACCATCAGCATGGCGCTGCCCCGGGACCGAGCGAGTGGCCGCAGCGGCAGGCGGGAGCCTGGGGCCGGGGCAGGGCAAGCGCGCGAGCAGGAGTGCCGAAGGAGATGCCGGGTGGCGCGTGTGCAACCCTGGTTGAGATTTCTCCTGTAATAGCTTTCCCACTTTTCTTTTCCAGCTTTTTCTGTAATACTTCCATCTGGCCTAACAATAGTTTTTTGATTAGCCTGGTAAGATTACAATTACACTAAAAAAGAATTCTTGACTTTACATACAGTTGTTACCTTTTTGTCCATGACAAGGACTCGAGCGTTAAAACCAGGGAGCTAACCTGCAGTTAAGGCTAATTCCACAGTTCACCAGCGGAACTATGAAAACTAAGAAAAATGGCTAGGAAGAGTCAAACCATCTTTTGCTTCTAAAGGAAAAGGAGACAAAAGCAGAATGTATTTTTTTAATTATTCATGTTCAAAATCCATATACATTTTGTTTTGAAAGGCTAACAGTGTGATTAAAGAACAGAAGGAAAACATATGTCTAAAGAAGCGCTGTTAAAAAATACTTTAGAAAAATGTTTCATTGCATAAAAATCTCTAACTTCAGGAGCTATTTAGCTAGATATTTGTGCACAACGAACAGGAAAAAATGACTGAGTCACTCCAAATGAGTGCGAATTGGCAGGTCTGCAGAGCTCAGCACTCTCCCCGTTGCCAAGTGTCATGCTTCATACAGAAGACTCACGCATCAGGTGTCCATGTCACACTTTTATTTCACTCTGCATAAATCTCACACAGAGATATCTTGACAAGGTTTGTTTTATGCCAACACAAGTACTCCATAAGCATTGCTCTGATGGGAACTGGGAAGACCAAGAGCTGGCAGCTAGATCAACTTAGGTGCAGTTTTGATTCCTACATCAGATGCTGAAGTTATGCAGCAAACTATTGTGCTAGTCATTGCTGGAGCCTCAGCACATCCCCAGGAACATTTGAGCGTGATGTCCTGAGAGCTTCACCAACCTAAGCAGTGATGTCTCTGCTCTGCTGCACTAACAAATCTAATACCTGTTGACCTTGGTAATACCTCTGCTTTTAGGCTCTGGAGAAAACTTCTTTGTTTTTGTCAAATGAATGATATAATGAAACCTGTCATGTGGCAAGCCACATTCAAACAGACTTCAGTACGTCGTATGTCTAGTATTTTATATGTTTTAATCTATTTAGTGTTTTACGTGTACTCTTTCATACAACACTCACATGTTTTGTTTAATTCCGTCTACATTTTATTCTATTTTGTCACATCTGATTAATCTCTGTTTGAAGCTCTTGTTTTGCATTAGCATGCTGGCTCTATTCATATCTGTTTTGAGCTACATGGATAAATCATGTGCTTGGAGCACTGCCTCAGTAATCAAATTGTCTGCTGAGAGTGCAGTTCCATGTTGTAATTTTCTCTGGTGGCAAACCCCGCGTAAACAGATCCTGCCCTCCTCCTCTCCCACCCACTCGTCCCCGCCGGGCCTCCCGGCTCTCCCGCCGCGCAGCACACTCACTGGTGCTGCTGCAAGGGCAGGACTAGGGGGAGACTGCTGCAAACACATTAGCTGAAGATCTGGCTGTAAAAGAGTCCTCCATCCTCGAAAAACAAAAAGGAAAAAAAGGTGGGGGGTATAAAAGCAAGCTTCATTTAGATTATTTCTCTGATCTGGAAACTTCACCTGCACAACTACAGGACCTGCCAGATGGGGCCGGCATGAGAAGCGAGGGCAGAGGAAGGAGAGGTGGAAAGAGGCAGGATCTCCTCAACCAGCCTGGCTGGAGGAGAACACCAGTGTGGACCTCTACCTGGAGGACAAAAAGGTGATGGGGACAACATGCCTCTTTAGAAGTAAAAGGTCATGATCCTGAACATTTCCCAAACAGATGTGCTCCTCTATAGACAGAGACTTTCAACTTTGAGCTTCATTTTCTTTCCCTACTTTGTTCAGTACATACTGTGACATACATCCATTATTTTATATTGTGTATGAAGAAAAATAGATATAAACAGCAGATTATGGAATCTTTCAAATAATTTCAATGCAATTTTGCATTTTGATCACATTTTTCTTGTCTATGAATATTACTCAGGCACTGAGCTTACCCCATCTTTTTTTTAAAAAAAAAAAACAATCTTCAGAAATATATGCCATGTGGGGAAGAAATCCACTCTAAGAATTACTGGAAGCTAACAACTCTGCAGTCATCTCAGAGAACTGTTCTTCCATTTATAAAATCCCTGCAGCACTACTGAATGATTTAGACCACAGGGCTAAGCTGACACCTGCTTTAAAGACTCAGGAACCCTCTGCATTGCACCTCCAAGTCTTTTACTTCAACGTGATATTGGTTCTCCCTTTGCATTTGCTGCCATACTTTATCTTCCCGCTGTTCTGATGCCGTATACAATTTGGCTCCTGGCTTACCAAGAGCAGTTCTTGTATGAAAATGTGCCCTGCAATCATTTCATTCAGAGAAGGAGACTTCTCCCTGGGAATAACAGTTTTCAAAAAGAACACCACTAGCAGGGAAAAAAAAAAAAATCAGTATTCTTTTATGTTATTTTACAAAAATTCCCTTGAAGAATATCCTAGGTAAGCAACTAAAAGCACAATGCTTTTTTAAGCACAGGAGTCCTTGGAAATTTTGTTCTTCAGCAGACTGCATGTTAAGTCTACCTATGTTACAGATTTCTTCCACTTACGCATTTACTTCCTTATCTCGTCTTTTCAGCTTACTCCTTTACAATAATCTATGACATCTCAGATTCTTGCACTGACTCAGACAGTGAACTGATTTCCCCCTTTAACAAATGGCATACCATATCCCACACCTAAAGTTTTACTAAACTGAAATAAGGTGAGCTAATTCGATTGGAGAGGAATGCAAGCTTCTTCATTAAGTAAAATAAAAAAAACAAAAAAAAAATTTTTGTTTCTAGTTACCATTTCAGCATGTGTTCTATTTTACATGACAGTGGAAGGCTGGAAGACGAATCCCTGGTACATCACCATAGTTTTGTTTACAGTGTGCTTTAAAATGTTCTTAGATAACACCTCTATTTGTCAGTGACACAGCAGGGAGTAAATGAAAATGTTTATTCTGACCCCTCAGCAGAAAGAACTCCCTTAATCCACTCACTGATGAGATAACACTGCAGGATTACAATAATCAACTTGCAGTATGTCCTCTATTAGGGCACTAAAGATACAGCATTTCATATCCACCAGGAAACGATTCCTTGCTTACATAACAGTGTCAGGCTTTCGCCCTTTGAGATCACATTTTTCACCCCATGCTGAGCCCTCAAACTGCTTCGGTTTCAAATGGCTCATATTAAACTAAATTCTACAATTCTAAAAGCCGGCAACTAAAAGAAAAATTGTTTGCAATGCCCACTATTGATTTAAGTAATGGAATGATAAAGAGACAGATGTTAACAATATACTTAAGCTTCTAAGCATCCTCATAGGGGTAGAGTTACAATGAACTGCTTGTGAAGGACTCTTATTTAAATGTAGATACAAATCTCAAACACTTCCTGCCTAACAAACTTAAAAATTGCTAATATTGTGCGGAAAGTGATTGCTCTGTGGATTCCACCACGGCTAAAGCCATGTCCATTGCCTAATGTAGTGCAAGAACTCTCGTTTTGCTACCAGATTATTGAGTTTTGTCAAAATACACATAATGAAACACTGAGAGGAGGGGAGGAAAGAAGAGAGAATGCAGATAACTCATTCAAACCTTGATTTTTTCCATACGCTTTTCTAAAGGAAATTTTAAGTGTCAAAAAATACATATCTTGTGCTCATTATTAAATGCTAAATACCACAGTGTTTTGAGCTGCCTTGTGGCCATTGTAAAGAAAACAGGTGTTCTGATAGATTATAAAGTGTGAGTCAGATGATGTGCAGAACAGAATTTTAATGAGGCTGCGAGCACAGAAGGCTGACTAGCCTTTTGAACATGATGCTAAAACACAGAAAGTAGTCTTAAAAGAGACAAATAGCAGGAACACAACTGAAAAATCCTCATTAATGTACACCAAGTGAATGTGATATAGAAAGTCATTAAGGTTTTGTAGGACACCAGCGGAACTGATTACGGCAAGGTCTGCAGCAGAGGACTTGGACACCGGACAAGCCCCTCRGACGTGGGGTTGGCTGCATCAAAGCCGGATTCATCATATTCACTTTTGCTCCATCCAACTCCTGCTGCTAAAACATGCACATTTCTTAAAAATTTGCTAGACTAGGTAAAGGTCCAGTCTAACTTTATAGTAATAATGGCAGAAAAATCTTCAACCAAGCTACGTCCTAATCCAGCCACTGTCTTCCGTTCTTTGCTCAACTGGCAGCAGATGGCACAGAGCCTCTGCGTGGGTTTGCTGACGCTAGCTCTGAGACCTTCCCAAAACAGGAGATAAAAGCATCCCCATCACATCATATAACCATTCAAATCACTCCTAGCCATTATGCTCACACAGAGCCTCTCCAACAGTTTTTAAAAATCATGAACAAAAACATTCTGTGATTGACATTTAGGAATAAAATAATTTTCAAAAAGTAAAAAAAAAAAAAAAATTGCAAGCTTGATATGTCAGGAAAGTTTCTTTTAACTGATGACAAAATTGCTGTCTGAAAACCACACACATGCATTACTAAAAGGAGTGTGTCTGGGTGTGACAGAAATGAATGGAAGTGGTCTTCCAAAGAGACATCACCCCAGTTGTCCTTCAGATAGTTTTACTCACATCATTAAACCAAAGGAAAGGCTATGAGATAAAATTGCATCTCTATGTGCTGTTCAAATGAATGCTCGTACATAAACTCAATTTTGTGAACGTGTTTGTTTGGTATCTACGAGCTCAGAGTTAAGCATGAATGTAAATACAGGCCTGGATCTTTTAGTCATAATCAGAGGACTGCATCAGATATTCTCACATATACATCCATGTGCAAAATATAGCAAATATATGACCCTCTTTCTATATGAATTAATTATTTTAGTATAATTCCATATTAGACTGTTAATTAACCAAACGTTTCATTAAGGTTATCCTCTTCCTACAAATTTCTGTCAAGCACATACTATCAATATCAGTACCGTGTTTCTGCAATTAGCTAGTGTGTGCTTTGTGAAGCATGTAAGTTGTTAAGTGTATGCATTTTTTGCCTCCTACACATTCTTGGACATATGTTGTTTATTTTTTAAGTTCCAAAAAGTGAGCATAGAAAATTACTTCTACATAGAGAGGATTTCTCTAACTCAACCTTAGAAGCAACCTCCACTAGGGTTTCTGACTTCGTAAGATAGTGAGAAATGCCATAGCATTAACAGCAGAGGGAGGGAGCTAGTCATTACTCAAGTCCTGCCTTTTAAAAACTTCAGATACAGCAGTCAGAACAAGAATAAGAGCTGCAGTTTCCCTTCATAAAGTTCACTGCATCACCAAAGGACATCCTCCTTAGACTGCACCGGATAAATGGTTTGTAACACAGAATGAGAATGCACAACCTTGAGCATAGATGCAGTGCAGTCAGATCAGCTGGGTTGTATTAATTTTCAACAGAGTGGGACAAGGTTTTAATTATTTTCCTGAAGCAGAGAAGGTAAAATGGCAAAGCAATAGGGATAGCACTGGAAGAGTTTGGAAAATCCAGGTGACTGTTTTCAGCAAGTGTGAATAAGAGAAATCCTAGGAAAAAAACAGGCTCACAACCTGCTACCAGCTTTACTGACGTACCTGACCGTCACCTTCAAGAGACTAGAGTTTTTCTTCTTTGAAGTGTAAAAGAATGCTAGGACAAGGTTTGAAAATCAAAATGGCAGAAGTTTTTTGGAAAATGCGCTCACATACTATTGGAGAGAGAACTGTGCTCTTCTGGTGTCCTTGCTCTAGTTGTCCTATGGATAAATAAATGACAGCTTCAGCTTCCACATATAATTTCCTCTAGCAGGGGTAAAACTGATGACAGTCAGTGTTCCAGGAGCACATGTCTCAACAGCTCAACCCAGAAACTCCTCTGAGTGGTTTAATCCTTGCAGTGGGTGTTTAACCTTCTGCCGTATACGTCGTCTCTGTGTTACTTTCTTTCAGATTTGTTTCTTTTAGTTCTGTTGTTTTTCTGAACAGACTTACGTATTTTCAGAATCATGTCAAATTAAAGTTCTCCACATCCAGATAATCTCATACAAAGGTTTAGGACACTCCCTGTTCACCCTCATTATTCTCCTCCTTGCTTTTATAGCTTTGACAAAAATACCTGGAAATAAGCTTGGTAATACCTAAGTAAAAAAAAAACCTGAAGCTGAAAAACATGCATTAAGAAAACAAATAATTGAAATGAGAAAGTATGTTGAAATTCTGGTTTGTATCCTATTACGCAGAGTAAGGACCTACAATTGAAATGTATGCACCAACGTCTTAGTAAGTACAAATGCAATGAAACTACACTACACTGAAGTGCCGGCCCACACACAAAATGCCTCTATTATTACCCTTTAAAGCATGTACGTAGGTGGTGGGAAAGGTGATTGTGAGTTTCATTGCCTTGGCCATATACTCTGATCTTTCTTTAAAAGAAAAAAAAGAATTCAACAAGAAACTGGAAAAACATGAGTACATTGGGATGAATACCCCTAAATTATTCCTCACACCCACATCTCCCAATCACATTCAGAACAGTTCACGATGCAAAAAACCTGTGACCCAAGCACACTTTCTGCACTACAAATACAATGTATAGGAATTATTTGCAATGCTCATGAACAATACAAGACTTGCGGTGGGTACGTCTGTAGCACAAGTATTCAATACACAAGCTACCAAGCACCTTCAGCTAATTCTTTAGCAATCCTGATTTCCCCTTCAGTCAACTGAGGATCAGCGGTGCCAAGGATACTCATTCAGCCAAGAACACAAGATCATCTCTGAGCACTTTACCGAGTATTTCTCTTAAGAAGATTTCTAATGTATAGTTAGATATTTCTGCACCAAGTGGATACTTCTTAGCACTTTACAATCTGGTGAAAACATAAATTCTGAAAAGATATTAAACAGAAGCGTGAATGGGTATTTTGGTCATCTCAGCGACAGTTTCTATCTGGATATTCTTACAGACATTGGAAATGTTCAAGGTGTCTGTTTATATGCATAAGGTCAGAAAACATGAAAATAACAACTGTATCTGAATTTAACAGAAATATAAGAAACTCCATAGACATTTCTGTATCATGGGCTTTATTTTGGCTAGGATTTTTTAATTTCAATCTGTAAAATGAATTATATAGACTGAGATTTTGCAAGCTTTCTTTAGAAGAACAAATGTCTTTGCTTGCAAGCCTGTTTGACCTAACTCCATTTTCTCTCAAAATCTGTATTAGTATAATCCAGCTGAAGTGTGTGGCCACTGCCATTAAAAAAAAATTTATTATTGTTTCTGTATCGACAGATGGTTTTCATATGTGTTTTTTTTTCCTCTCACATTCAAAGGCAAATCGGCTCTATGAAAAACCTCTTCCATGTTTTTATTTTTCAAAGTCAAGGTGAATCAGAAAGGAAGGGAAAGCATGATACCAGTTTAATGGAAAATATGGACATTTACAAGCCTTGATTGTATTCTTACTGAATTCAGCAATAAAAGCTCCCAGTAGCAAGGGCCAGGCTCAGGGTCAGGGTCACTAAACATTCTGAACTTTTAACATTAGTGTGCTGTAGGTACAGTTTAAGTTATATTTTAAAATAATTCTATTGTAAATGTTGCATATTAATCACTTGCCTACAGAGAATAGGTAGGAGTTTGACAGTGTTGCCAAAGAAATGTCAGTAAATGAAAACTAAATGCCTAAATTTTCTATTGGAGAACAATAACCCTTCTAATTATTGCACATATGTTATAACTTTTATGGTGTAAATACCTAACAATCCATAAGTGAAAGTTAACCCCTTAGTTTTGAGAACAAAACATTTAAAACATTTAAATGACAATGCTAATGCAGTAGCCCTTTAAAATTAAAATGTATAAGGCTTAATAGTTCACCATACTCATAGCCAATTCCATAATTAAGAATGCTCAGATCTTCAAGGAAATAATCTTATTACAGAATTTCCATTTTATTCCATAAAATTTTCCATAACATGTAAAAGAATTATCAAAGCAGAAAGACTGTATACATTGGATTTTTTTATCCAGAAAGCTATTCCATGGGGATATCCAATGCATGAGCATTTCTACAAATCAATTGCTTCAAAGACTTATTTCAGGCAACTAACTAAAGAGAAATGCTTAATTGTCCCAAAGGAATATTTAGCTTTTCTTCCCCTCCTTGATATGATAAAAATGAAAACAGCACAGATACACACCTAATTCCCAATATCAAATTTATCGGTGGCGGGTCTTGCAAAAGATAGTATATTCCAAGCTGAAGACATTAATTTACAACCGACATCAGAACTGTATTGTCTTTCCTTCATCCACATAAAATAATTTGCCAGCCTAACCCCAAGTTTTCCAAGAGGGAGAAGTGCAAAACTCAGCGGGGAAAAGGGAACATTGCAAATCTCTGCTCGGACCACCAAGAGGCAAGGTACAGCATCACATGGCCATACATAGCAGGTTTTTGGGATTTCATTGACTAAGAAAAAGAGGTCGAGGCAACAGACTCACTGGCATGGCTGCAGCATTGCCTACAGACTAGCAAGCGTACAAAGCGCTCTGTTCCAGTTACTAATGCACTGACTGAGCCACCAAGCTTTGCCCTTGAAAGAAGAAAAAATGTAAGGTAAAGCGAACAAGCCTACACAGAAAAAAAGGTCCGTTCCCCACCTCTCCCTGAGATTTTATTTACAAGCACAAATAGCTTTCAGAGGATTTCCATATTTGAAATACTGCCAAAAGTGGTAGAGTAGGAAACAGCTGTAACATAGCCTGCTGGATGCATTCATTTTTGTTTTTCAAGCATCATTCCAGCGGCATAAATGGTATTTCCCCCATGTCCCCAGTCTGCAAAGCTGAAGACGGAAGCTTCATAAATTACTGATGCATTGCTTAGACATACTTTATAAATTTAATAAATTCTTCATGAAGCAATGGAATGACGTGAAAGCCTGCAATAGTGATTCGACGTAACCACGTACGGTCTTGTTTGGGTAGCTGTTAAAAAGAAAAAGCCCCTCTGGAATTCAGAGCAACATGGACCAGCTCAACGAGTAGGCAGAACGCTCACACAGCAAAGAAACGAGGAACAACTTCATTATTTTCCAGCACTCTTAAAAGAAGTATGCACAAAAGACTAATAAAAATTACAGAGTAAGAACCGTACAACGAGGAGGAGAATGGAGACTGCAGCGGGTAAAGACAGAGCCTGGCGGTGCATGCGGGTGCAGAGTAGCACAGACTGCCTGTACGACTGGTATCTAGTACAAGGAGACCTCTCGCCACCTTCCATCGTTTGTCTCAGAAAACTGTCATTTGGGATAGTAGCTGACTTTACAGTACATTAATTAGTACATGTTGCATATTTAGCAAAACTTCAAGTTCTCACTTGGGTTACAAAAAATCCACAAAGACTATAAAGCATATCCTGACATGTGCTCTAATCCATTTCTGCGAATGTACAATTTTTCAGCCCTAACTTAAACTCAGAAAAGCAGCACAGGAGCACAAAGACAAAGAGATACAAATATGTATTATAAAAAAGTTTTCAAAATATTTATAGAAAGATCAGCTCTGCCTCCTCTTAGTGATTGTTAGCATTTAAGAAGTTCAGATTTTCTTTGCTTTTCATAAATGCCAGATGTTTCCTATTACTTATTTTCACCTCAATATGCAGGACAAACCTGCTGCTCAGATAATCCTGCACGGCTAATACACATAAAGTAACTGAAAATGTGTGCATGCTTTTCTGGAGTGGGTGTAGAAACAATACGTCATTTCCAAAAAAATAGATATCTAAGCAGCTTTCCTTATGCTAGGGCAAAATAGGAATGAAATGGTAGCCACAGTAATTATATCAAAATATCTGTAAATTCTATCATGAAAGCTGACATTCTTCAGCTTTAACATTAGACAGCAAAGATTTCTGTGGATGGAAGACTACAGTTTAGGTAATACCATGCAGGAAAAATTCTAGACAGTTTGCACAGGGACATATTTATATCTGTAGCTAGAAAATCTTGTGGGGCAGGGGCCCCAAAAGGACAAAGCTACAGTAGCGGAAAGCCGCTGAGCCCTCTCATCCAGCAAGGCACATAAGCACGTGTCTAGGTTTTGAGGTATACAGTCATCCTGACTACAAACGGCCTGTAGAAATGTTTGAATAAAGTGTATGTTTCATTGCTTTCTTAGACTCGAAGCGTGATTATTAAAGCATCTGGCAACTCCTATTGTGAACAGGATTTGTATGTGACTTCAGCCCATGGAGCTATGTAAGTCTGCTGAGGAATGTAAATGTTTTCAGGGCAAGGGCCTCGTTCGTTTGTCGTGGTCTTTTCCTTGCTATTAGCTTGCATTAGCATCAGTCAGAAAATCTTAAAAATCAAACAGAAACATGGTGCCTTGTTTCCAAAAGTGTTTTACACACATATTACCATCATTCATGCTGCAACTGGCTTATATCAACGATAGCCTCTATTACTCTTCCTTGTTGGAACTATTGTCATCATTCCAGCAATGCCATAAATGCACTTTGCACTTGAAGAAAGTTTATATTCTTTTTCAGGTTTCTTAGATGTACAATTGGAATATTAGGCTGTTTCTGGTTATTGAATACTAAAAATTCCTCTGTCATTTCTAGGAACCACTTCTTCTAACTACATATGCTGCTATACCTGGATATGTCACATAAGGGAATTTAAATCCTTAAAATTTGCAATGGGTAGGAGAGATTGTTTAAAATATGAAGATCATATTTGTAGACCTGCCCAGAAGCTTACGATAAATGTGTATTTTAAAAGAAGACTACTGAAACAGAAGTACTTTAGGTGATGAGGGAAAAATCCAGGAATGAATCAGTTGAGGAAGTAGAGCTGCTTATCACAAAAAACATGTTTGAAAATTTGCAGATTGAAAAGAGCATTAAAAATAACACTTGCTGCTCATAACCAACCAAGATTTATAGAAGTATTTAGAATTTGTTATTTCTGAGCTACTTTCTTCACCAGTGAATTAATACATCATTCAAGACACTACAAAGAAAAATCATTTGTGGAACACATGCTTGGGATATCAAAGTTATTCAAGAGAGAGTCCAAATACCTTTACAACCGTAACAAGGACTGGTATTGGGTGGGAAGGGAGTGTGGAAGGGGCACTGGAGCAAGGTGATTAGAAATGGATTTAGTGAAGAAATCAGCTCATTTTTTGTAGTAATTCTGCACCAAGATTAATGACAAAGAGAACAACAATGAGCTAAAAGGTTGGGTGACAGCAAAGAGACAGAAAGTGTGCAAGAACAAGGGGGGAGAGCTCACCCTGCGAGTCACTCTTGTGACAGTACTGGGATGAGTCTCTGTCAACACCCTGTTTCTTTTCAAAGAAATCACCTATGCAAAGTCACATATTGCATTTACAAAGCTAGTGGGTTGTGCCTAAGAGCAGGCAGCACCTGTCCACAGCATAACCATGCACTAAGAACAAGGACCTCGCAATGCTCCTTAACTTACAAAAAACCTGACCTCATCATCTTTACAGTGAAACTAACTGTGGAGTGGGTCTGGGCAACAATTAAAGATGACCATATTTTCTTCACCAACTGAAATTAGAGAAAGACTTTTCAACTGAAAGAGTTAAGAGACTACACTTTAACAAATTATTAGATTTAACAGCCTATTTTATTGCTCTGTTTTGCAGAAGGAGCTATGCAATTTTTTTCTAATAGCCTCGAGTCCTGCTTTCAGGACTTACAACTTGAATACCCTTGCCCGTGTGTAATATGCCCCTAGAGCAATCCAGGTGAACCTGTTCAGTGATGGTTTATGTCTACTGCACAGCCAGCACCACTCTCTGTAGCACTAACATTAGAAACACCCGTGAAAAAAATCTAAGGAATGGCTGGGCCAATCCTACTGGGTATAAGATAACTGGATACATGTCAGAGCTTCATGACTTCTATGCCACAGAAGACCATGCTGTTGACACTCATGAAGTGTCACTCTAGAACACAATCCAAATGACTCATTATTTGCATCAATTCCAGAGGGCCAGATCCAAATGCCTAAGAAAATACATAGCACACAATCATGCAGGCAGAAAAAATGAAATAGTCTACTTCCTAGGAAGTTCCATTACATCACACCATAGGCAACATAGATTTTTTTTTTTCTGAAAATATTCAATCTGATAGAATGTTTTGGTTGAGAAACAGAAAAGCACAGCCAATATAACAATCGTGAATTGTTTGATAGGGTTTTCTCCTGTCCCAAAGCCTCAGATTGTGAACATCTATCAAGCCATGCTTTCTAATTTAATTGGGCTGTAGTTTACACTCATAACCAAACAATAAAGTTAGAGTAATGAGTTTCAATCACAGGACTCTAGAAAAAATGTTAATTACACAGATAATTAAAATCACCACCTTACTGTCCTTTCCTTGTTTTTGGTACTGTACTAGAAACTGTAGATGGTAGAACATTATCTCCAGTATTCTTCTCATAGTATTAGAAACGTCTTCAGAGATGAGTAGCAATTTTCCTAATTGAAAGCAATGTCAGGCTTCACTACATTGAAATGAAATGAGCAGAGCATAATTCTGATTTGTTTTACTTAACCCATTTTTTTAAAGATCCAACTATACCTTTTGAAAGGGATTCTTGCAACTTGCTATGTTTTAATAGTGCCTATTAATAATTAAGTCATGATTTTAAGTTTAGTAAAAAACATATACATATCTTCCGACTGAATAATTATCCAGATGCAGGCCCAAACCTAAACAAATTTAATTTGGAGTTCATTACTTCACTTAATTTAGATCCAAGAGCAAGTATAATTTTCAAAATGCTAGGTAGAAACATGAAAATGAAATCTTTAAATGGTTTTAAGTAATATTTTGCCTAATTTCTGAATTAACCTAAGCCACTCACTTCTTAAAAATTAAACGAGAATTCAACTAAACAAAACCATTAAGCTTGCAATTTTAACAGCAACTCTTCTTTTTTCTTCTAAATATAAACATTTATCTCAATAAAGAACTAGGCACTGTTAAAACACCTTGTATTCATGAGGACCATTGTCTGTTATTATATGAAACAATTTTGATATCAGGAAATCAGTTGCTAAGAAGTATTTACCAAAACTGACTTCAGATTAGGAAGCAGTTTTATTATGAAAATAGTACAAATTGGTTTGGGCTTCTTATAATCCACAGTTCATTTATTACTCGGATTTATTACTCTGAGCAACCAGTACCCTCAGTGAGAAGATGCTGGACAGAGGAAGCCTATTTAATCCAGTGGGATCAGTAAGGACTTTCCAATATGAAAGGTTTGCAAAATTTAGTCTATGCATACAAATAAAGACCAGCAAACACTGACTGCCCACATTATCCTGAGATCCCAGAAGTAAGAGAAACATTTTCCCACATTTAGAAAAGCTTTGTACATAATTCTTACTGTAATTTGCATTACAGCTGGGCTGGAGAAATGATAATTTAAATCTGTAGGTACCGTGTGAGGATGTGGGGAGTGGGGAATTATGGGCGTTGTTTTGCTTTACATGTCAATAAAAGCACCAAATAATTAACACAGTGTCAGATGCTTCATTTGCTATTCATGTTTACCAGGGTATTTGCTGAGGACGAAGTAACATCCGGACCCCTCGCTATACTAAGCAGTGTACAAAGACATCCTTCAAGGACAAGGCAAAATATTGTTGCCCTTCCCTGCTAAGCGGTACCGCCACTTCATAAGAACAAACATTTCTACTTACGGAAAACAGAACAAAAAAGCAGCGTAACAGGGAACCTCTGGTACCTCCCTGTACCAGCGCGCCTCAGTGACCGAAGCGGCACCTCTGCTGTCCCGTTGCTACCGCCGGCAACGAGCACAGTACACGAGGAGGGCGAAGAGCCCGACACAGCGTGGGGCTTCACCTTCCACTGTGACCTCCTCCTCGCGAAAAGGCAGAGGTTTATTTAGGAGGGAAACAGCCAAGAAATACAAAAGCAGAGAAATCCGGAGAAGAAGCAGTATTAATAGGACACGGCAAGGCCGGAAGGAAGCCCAGACGACGAGGGTAGGGAAGGAGAGAGCTGGAGCTGCCCTTCAGTTAGCCGCCGGCAACAAGAGCCCAGTCACAGCCTCCGCGCTGTCCCTTCAGCGGCACAAGCTCCTGCCGTGTCTCCCTCCCGCAGCCGGAGGAAGGGCAGGGAGAAGGCGTCAYGCAGGCCACGCAGACTCGCTGGAGGGAGAAGATCTGCACCCGCATAGGGAACTGCCACCGTCCGCTGCTTCTCTTTCAGGGAAGGGGAAGCAGCACCTTGCAGATGGTGCTTGCTCCCCACCTCTCCCTGTGCACACACAGCTCTTAGATGACCTCTGATACCAGTAACTCCTGAAGAAAAGTAAAACGCTTATGACCCCCCATTTCCCTGTGTGAGCAAGTACGGTCACCGTGACAGTCGCTGGGACAAGGAAGGGCTTGTTCCTCTCTCTTGCCTTGTTTTCTGTGACAGTGTTTTGCTTCGCAGTAAGGCTAGCTACTATCAGTCTAACACACTGTTGTGGCAGGATAATTATATTCTGCTTTAATAAACATCTTGGTTTAACCTCTGTGTGTTTTAGATTAAACTCTCACCTCACCTCTGCTGTTTTTTTTTTAAATAGGGAAATATCGGCCTGTCTGTGGTAGTCAAGAATTCTGCCTAACCTTCACAACTGTTTTCCCAATGTATCTTCATTTATTATTAACTATTATTGCTAGTGTCTGCACGTGCAGTATCTGCAGTTATCTTAGTGATTATTCCAGCCCTGAAAAGTTTTGGCTGAGGAAATCCTCTGGCCCAGGCTGCAAGTGAGAAACTCCCGGCTCTGCACAAAGCGYGGTGAAGCAAAGAGGAGACTGCCACAGCGAGGCGTGCGGAGCCAYGGGACCACGGGGCCACCACACCAGCTCACACGGAAGAGCTGGTGGACAAGCCACACGACGCCTCCTCCGTATGAGAGCACATGACRAAAACGCCTGTGTTTTGGTTATAGCACTGATGCACTTCTGGTGACCCTGCAGGATTTTTTTGTAAATGAACAGTCGGTAGCAGCCTCTCAGAAGGACCGATTCAGCCTGTAGCTCTTCCCCCACCCACCTAGAGAGACTTTGGAGACAAGAATGTCAGGGACGGGACACAGGCTGCACCACTCGTTCCCAGAGGACCCCCGGGGTTCTTCACCACTCCTTCAATTTTGCAAAAACTAATTATCTCAATCTTGTTCAACAAAAACACAGAAAATAAACCAATTAAAAGATAAGTAGGAGTTGAGCAGTTTACAGGTTTATCTGAATCATAAATTTCAGGTACTCTTAGCAAACCAGGCAGGTAGAGTTTTTCCAGACAAGCAGCTGATGCCTCCTCTGACAGTTCAGAGGCATGCTCAAGGCAGCCACCAAACTCCGGGTAGGTATCAACCTATGCCTACCTCTTATGCCTTCAGCACTTGCTTGGCAAGCCAGAGATGAGAAAGCCTGACTGCTTTTTCCTCTTGGCCCAAGAACCTAACATTTTCATTTCTAAGGTTCAAGAACTCTCTGCAGGGAAACTATTGGCCAAATGGCAAGTAAAGCAGTCTAGCAAAGAGTGCGCATATTTGTGGGAGTGGTAGGAGCTGGAAGGACAGGAATTAGAAAGTAATTGCTCTGTTTGATAATTAGGATTCATTTCTTCATCAGTTGAAAATGTTTTCTGCATTCTGTGACTTGCTTAGGATTTGCTGGGCCAGCCACCATCTCCTCCACAGCTACAGGGTCCTGATGGTCGGTGGAACTGTGAGCAAAAGAACGTAGAAAGGGGAGGCCCACATCCCACCCCATACTTCAGTATGTACTGGACTTTCCACATCACACAGTTGTGGGAAGTAAAAAGGATGTGTAATTCAATCAAACAGAACATAAGGGGGAAAGGAAACCCAAAGGTAAGTCGTTCTGACAAAAAGCATTGGCATGGAAGAAAAATATATCTTCATTTTAACCARAGATAGTGATTTTTTCCAAATTTGTCTGACCTCAGTATATCTACACTTCTGTTCTCTGCTAGTGGACCCCTTAGTCCCTGCTTCTCACTGGCAGATTAAAGAAATATTTTCTCCTGCATGATGCACATGATTTTTCATAGTATGGTTTTAAGTCAAGCTTCATATTCAGGAAAGAAAAAAAGAAATATCATCTTTGTGTAAGTATTTAGATTTTGCATATCTAAGTGGCCATGATGAATTAATCACAGCAACAATGAACTGTAGGAAAAATTTTCAAGAAATATATTGCTCTTGCAAATTTTACACTAAAGCAGAATAAACCCCTCAAGTTACACAGTACAATTACTGTAACATTGTTTTGGCTGTGCACAGTCAGTTAAATAAGATTAATGTAGCAACTTTTAAATATCAATAAGTAATAAACATCTTCATGTATAGGCCATGCTCACTCATTCATGTGCTCTGGAGTGTATTCAAAACAATTTCTTCAATTAGCTAGACATAGTGTCTAACGAAGGACCTACTTCTCATTAAGGATTATTTAATCACATGTAGAGCTTGGAAGAAATTTTCATCAGCTATTTTTGAGTTCTTGATTAATTTAAGAGATGCTTAAAATGTTTTTAAAATGTATTTTCACTCTATAATAATTCCAAAGAGGATTCTCCAACTGTTTGCTCTATCCCAATCCATTTTTCTGCTAGCACCAAGCACAAGAAACTTGCAAAATTTGTAACAGATGTGCCAACAGAACCCTGCCTACACTACAGTATTCCCTACCCTGAAGCCTGTAGGAGGAAAAGGGAAAAATAACAGTCCTTACAGATATGATCCTACTGCACATTTCCACTTTGTCTTACAACAGCTTGTTTTTTTTTTTAATCTGTAACCCTCTAGTAGTATTATATTTTGTTAGGATTTTTCAACTTAAATGAACACCTTCTAGAAACCAGAACAGCAGCAATACTTTGAATTGTACTTGCAACTTATTATTACTTTGGTTCCCACCTATGAAAGATAATATTACTGCAGGTAAGCTGATATTTTTTCAATCATCTCTCCTGAAATCCACATAGAAATGCATTTCACAACAAAAAGGTCTCTCAAAAAATACCGTTTTCATTCCAGAGAACGCAATCTATGAAAGAGAGATGAAATTTGTAGCTTCAGTACTGGAGTAAAATAAATAAAACAGTAGATTTCAACATATTAACAACAGCTTAATCTCTTGAAAATGAGAAGCAGAAATGAAATCAGTTAAAAAATATGATAGACAGTTATGGTTACAAGTGACACACACACACACACACACACACACAGCTTATTGTTCACTTTCCTTGTGAGCTGCTCTTTTTTTTATGTATCCAGCTATTTGGTAGTTGATTATGAATGTAATGCTGGGGTCAAGGATTTTCTTACAACTATTCCTGTGTCTTAATTCTCACAGGAAACACAGAAATAGGTCACACCAACTTGCACACTCTCTTGTCTAGCTAATTCGGTATGCTAAGTTCTATTAGCAGCGTACTAAATTTGCCCATAGCACATCACACACTGCTGACACTTCAATACATACAAATAATTGCCTTTAAAGAAAGTATTACTTCATCAGTACTATGTTATGCACTACATTCAAGCAAAGGTCACCTGAGAAGTTTACATAGCGCAGGGTCTCCCATTTAGAAAAAGCAATTGAAAGGAGAAGGATTATTTTCCAGGTATTCCTCTCCCCCCTGCTATTATTTCCATATATCGTCATCTTTAGCAAATACAGAGAGACTGACAAACACCATCACTTTTGGTGAGGTAAATCCTTCCTTGAACTGCCTCACAACCATGCTCCTTTTCTGCCTTATCTCTATTCTATTCCTATCCAGCCCACCACCTTCTCTGCCAACCTTCTAAATCCTTGGCCTTTCTAAACCCATTTCCTTCTTTCTCATTTTTCTCCCATTACTCTTCTGCCTGTCCATATTTCAGCTTTACTTCTTACGTAAGAGAACATGTGAGAACACATAAGAAAACGTAACTGTTATTAACAAATACTAGAAATCAATGTTCCATATATGATGTTCCATTTCTAACACACCTGTCATACACAAATCATTTCAGATCTTGGACATGACACAGTGAAGTAAATTCACCAAGATCAGTGATCTTCCAGTTTCCACACTTCCAATAAATAGACAGCAATATGTCATTAACAAYAGCATATCTTCTGTGACAGTTTTGCCCATGTCCTTTCCCCTGAACTGATAACAACAATAGAAAACAAATTTTATGGTCTATACACTTAAGTGATTTGTAATAGACTCACTTCACACCAAAACATGGGTATGTAATACTATCCAACATGCTAAGCCAGTATCACAGAGTTTGTAATCAAATGTGAACAGTAACTGTATAAATCCAGAACACGCAACTGCATAAATCCAGGAGACATACTGACAGCTCATCCCAGTGCTCATGAACAACAGCCCACATAGATCAACTTCCATAATGTCACTGAACACCAAAAAAACCAAGGGTGTTAGTAACAAAGGCATGGCTGAGAGACACTTAAGCTGTGCTCAGATTCCTGCTGGGAAGCAAAGAATCCATCCTCTAAATCACGGCCTCAGACAAGATATGGAAAGGGACTGAGAAAGGCTTGCAGGGTGGTTATAGCAGCTGTAATACACTCAGTGTACTCGTAAAAAACTGCTGTTTGTAAAAGGAGATCTTACCACGCCTCATTCTGAAATTTATGTCTTTGCTTTATCTTGGTAAAGGAAACTGTAAGGGGTGCCTCAAATTGGGAGGGGAGTATAAAGGCTGAGTCCCATGCAAGTCTATTTTCTTTGCCTCTGAAATCTTGTAAAGTGACAGAAGACAACTTCAAGATCTCTAGTGGTATGATTCCAGAACTTTAAAGATTCCAGAATCTTTACAGCTGACAAGAATGCCCAGCATTTTTATTTCTATATGGTGAAATAGGTAAAATTAACACAAAAGTAGGAGTTGCATAGCAGTATTATTCACAAAGGGTCTTACAATGTAGAAAAACAAGTGTAAAACCAAGGAAGGTATCTAGAAGTGTAACAAACATATGAGCTAAAGGAATAGGTAACTAGTACCCATAAAAAGCTTCCTAAAATTTAGAGGTCAACCCTTTCAGACAAAAAGCTGTTGTTCATTAAGATGATAGAGAAGCACCTAGAAGAGTGACTGTAAACTACAATTGATAAAATAGAATAGAGCAGGCTTCACTAGATACACACCAAATACCTTACTGCAAATAAAAGGAATGGTAAAGACAGAAGAAATTAAAATGTTTCCAGCTGATTTGGGTTCTATTTCCAATTTATATTACTGTGGACCATTTAACCTTCCTGTTTCTTGCTTTCCCATGGAAACGTAGAATCATTCACATGAGAAAGGACCTCCAGAGATTATCTATTCTGAGCCGCTGTTCAAAGGAGAACCACTGCTGAACTGAGACCAGGCTGCCCAGGGCTCTCTCCAGCTGGGAAAACCTATGAGGACGGCGAATGCACAGCCCCTCTGGGCAACCTGTTTCAGTGCACCACTGTTCTCRGATGGATTTTTATTTTCCTTAGATCCAGTCAGAACTTCCCCAGTTTCAATGCATGGCCGTTGTCTCTTGTTCCCCTGCCATATGCCTCAGTAATGAGAAGATGGAGCCAGACTCTTTAACCTCCTCTTTGCTACTGGAAGGCTGCTGTCARGTCTCCCTGAAGCCTTCTTTTTGGCAGGCTAAATAAGCCCAACTCCCTCAGTCTCTCCTCAAAGGACAAATGCTCCAGTCCCCCGCAATCTTGGCAGCCTTCCACTGGACTCACTCAAGTTTAACAGCACCTTTGGGATCATCTACTTTTCTGAAGTGCTTTAAAATTCAGAAATGAAAAAACTTAACTTTATTCTTCCTTGTCTATGATTCATCATTCTGTAGGTCAATCTAGAAGCTGCCTCAGGGAACACTGGGAAACACACATTTTCAGGTTTTTGCCCAAAGACAGAACAGAAGGTAGCCACCAAAAGTCTTTCAGTATAATTGAGAGTACTATGCTTGTCATGTTGCTTAACAGCAAGAAACAAAAATCTCTGATACAAATAGTCCCCCTGACTTCTGCAGGGTTTAGATCAAGTGATAAATAGAGTCCTAGTATTGTAAGGGTATCAGTTCACAACAACAATCATATGCTGCTATTCCCTCATCATTTTTACTTGAAGGAAACCTTACAGTATAGCCGATTGTCATATGCATAAAATACAGAAGATAAGAGGTGAGATAAAAGAAAATTCAGAAGCTCAGAACCTTGCACAAGCACAATAAAAACAATGAATAATATTTGTTATAGCCTGGTTTCAAACTTTTATATGTATAAGGGGTTTAATCTATTTTGTATCTTTTCAACAAAGGAGAAAATACTAACCAAGTCTGAAGAGACAATGATTTTAATTTTTACAAGCTATGAACATTTAAAGCAAAAGGTGTGAGGCTTATCAGTACATTTTCAACCTGTTTTATATGATAACACTATCTACACACAGCAAGTATGGCCAATGTATGCAGCTCAGTGTCTCTTACCTAAAGCACTACCTGAGTTTAAGCATTCTGCAGTCAGGATTTCTCAGTAGGATTTTTTGTTTCTATTTTATGAGGAAAAAAGTTTTAAAAATCACAGTCATGTTTTATTAACTTGACCAGTGTTTCCACCTGTTGTTTATATTTGATTTGACTTTGAAAATGTATTACTCCAAGTATCAAGTGAAATTAATTCTGGTTTTACATTTCTTATTAAAATACTATGTAGTTCTACAACAAGTGTGGATTACTATGATTTTGGGAAGTACAACTACATTGCAGAAGAAGTTTCACAAACTTCGTGGTAGACAAATCCCTACATCTAAATATTATGGATTATTACACTAACTGCTGCTCACTGAATCTTATCACAGTGAACCCTCTTTTATTAGAAACTTTATGATCATGAACCTCAGTGCAGTTTACACTGTGAATACCTTTCTCACATAAATATATTAGCTATATTCTATTCTAGCAGACTGCCTGGGCTCAGCTGGCTCTAACTTGAAATCCTACTCATAACAGAGTTATATTGGTAGTAATACAAATGACATATAATTGGATTTTTTTTAACTCCTCCCCATCATTAGCAAAGAACGAATAGAAACCTTTTCATTACGAACAATTTCCATTTTTTACTTTTTGTTCCTGTTATCAAATTCCAATAGGCATAGTATACTATTACTAAACAGTTAATTAGTGAATCTTTACAAAACTCCTAGTAAAACTGAAGAGAGATGGTATACATTTAGGTTCAGTCTATCTCACAACATTCACTCTATTGAGAAGGTATTGTAAGAGAATGATGTACTGACTATGTAATTACATGGCTTCATTTTGAATATACAGATGGTACCGACAAGTTTTTTACTAAAGGTAATTGGTACATGGAATTTCTAAGTCATGGAAAAAGACAATATTCTTAAGATTCATTTTAGTTATGATTTATGATAAAAGTTAAAATTTCACTTTTTCTGCACAGATTAGAAATATAACACAGGTATCTTCTCAAAAACACTGAAACACCATCAGGTTTCACATAAAATTTACTTTGAAAAATTGTGATTATTTATCACGTAMAATCTATTCATGCATTTGTGATTTATGCTATATGATAAAGTCTGTATCAAAATGAGACACTCAAAATAAAAACACTTTTCACTTTTGAATAAATTCCATGAAATGGTTTGTCAAAAGCATTCGTTTCCTGACAACATTCCTCTTTCTATTTAACAGAAAACTGATTCATCAAAACTGTTGTAAACAGTTCTAATTTTACCTAGGTTTACCATGTACTTAACGAGCTATAAAAAGATTAGGAAATGTCCTAGCTGCAAAGAGCAGGAGCGATCCTCTAAATAAGACCAGGGGAAGGGAAACTGCCTTCTATGGCCAGTCCTAACCATCAGCAAAACACTTTTACATTATGGCATTGGGCAAAAAAGAATCATCCAAGCAGAAAACTTGTGTAAAAGAACTTTTTTTGGAAAAGGAAATACATAATCTATCTGTAACAATTTGTTTTAATGAAGAGAAGAAAGAAACTTGGAAATGAACATGAAAAGCAGCATAATAAGTGATGTTTTTAAAAGACATCTCAAAAGAAATGTTGAGAGATTTTGGTGTGTATTTTTTTTTTCCTTTTTAGGTAGTAAATCAATTAGTAGCTGTCTTTGAATTCTTTGGGGTTTCTAAAAGGTATTGGCTTGACTGATACATGGAATTAGCTTAGATGATATTCCCTTGGCAGGCTATAAACCCAAACATAACATCACTCCGGTAGCTCAAGGAAATTCATAGGAAGAAACACAATCATATTGGTCTTTTCTTAAAACACAAGGAGAGTGAAATGCAAAATGTTACGTATAGCACACAGAAAATTAATTATTTAAAAAAATCTAAGTATTAATCACTAATAACTTAATGCTGTTTTAATATATATATATATTTTTAAACATGATGGTGCTAGGTCCTTCAGGACCATCAGCCTTCTATAAACTAAGGTCATTTTCTCCAGTTGTATAAGCTGATTTTCTTCTCTGCTCCATTAACAGTATAATTATTTGTGGAAACTAATCATTAACTTTGTGTATTTGTCACAGCAAGAATCAGAGTCCTTTATTTTTAAGTTTTTTTAAAAGCTCCCCATGATTTTTGACATTTTGGAATTAAATGAGTGAGTGGGAGGGAAATATGCAGGCGAACAGCTATACTGACTTTGCTGAGAGCTTTAAAATAATAGTGCATTGAAGCGCACACGAGGTAGGCACTGAGCAAGACTGCTGAGCTGCACTGCAGGGGCACAGCCGCAGCAGGCCAGCAGCCCTGCAAAAGTACGCRCAAACACCTGAACACCAGCTAGCCAAAAGCAGCCAAAATTAAAGAAAAATAACTCATCTCAGTTTTCAGCAGASAAAGGGATCCAACTGTCTGTCTTTAGAATCGCAGGGAATACCCTTAGCGCAGAGCAGAGGTTGTCACCCTCACGCTGCGGGAGGACAAAACACGTGTAAGGTTTGCACATGCCTCCGACATCCTCCTGACATAGCGACAGACCTAGTGCTGGACCGAGCAGCTAAAGCAGGGCCTCAGGGGCAACACGTGAATACCTAATGGGGAGTAAAATTTTATAGAAATGAGGTTTCAAAAAAATCTATCCATCAATGCAATACTACAAAATGTACAGGAGTAGTTTAACACAAAATTGATGGGACACTTCTTATCATGGTAATTTCTGGAGTTAGTTCCTTTTGGTTCCTTTGCCATTATTTAGATTTTAGCAACTTACAATGTTATTTGTAACCAAGAAAAAGATCATAAAAATATCCTGAAAATACCTCTTTAAACTGGGAAAACTGAAAAAAATATGTTAAGCAAACAAGCATAACATAATGTAACATCTTTACATTAAAGATATATTGGATAGTTACAAATGACAGCATCAGAAAGCAAAATAATCTTTAACTGTGGAGTTTTTAACCACAGATATAAATAGTTTCACTGAAACTAAATTCTGCAATGTTTTCTTTCTTTCTGGATACATGAGAGAATTTGTTTTGACATGTCAAATATAATAGATAATGTCTAAGTTGTCACGGAAGTGAAAGAATATTTAATGTTTGTACTGYAAAAACAATAGCTACAAGAATGAATCACCTGCTCACAATCATGAACTGCTAAACAGAACAGCCTGTTAGATATTTGATAAGAGATTCTCACATGCATATATTTGCCAGAGCCAAAAGCAACACTTGTTACAGTTTTTCAGTCTTCATTTGTATGTGTAATTTATTCACAAGACAAGTAGGTGATAAATTATCCATAAAGTTAATTTTAGCAACACGGCATATAAAGGTTTTGCAGATTACCTGCAAGTGATTTACTATGGGTATTTCTCCCTATTTCTAATACGCTATCACATGCACTGCTGACACATTTCCTTGGTAAACAGCATCCCTGAACAGCAGCTAAAATCCACTGAAAACATGAACCAAGGAGAGTAACCTACTGGTCCTACCCTGGTCTATATATTCATATTTAGAAAAGGGCCAAACACAGTGGGACCTCATAACGAATTGCCACCACATCCATTGCAGGTAACTGCCAACCTTCTCTTTTTCATTGTGTGTCATCTTTAGAAAATAATTTTCTTCAGTAGCTGTGAGCAGAACTGGTCAACGTTATGCTGATAAATACTACGTCAACCAGAGCATGTGTGTTATGCAAACCAAGAACTAAGGGAGAGCTTTTAGCAGTATATTGCAATGCTACAGTTTAACTCTTCCCACCTTAGATCCGAATCTTGCACCAGGAACCACACCAAAGCCCGCCGTCTTCAGCAGGGGGCTGTCAAACCCCAACTGTTACCAAATACATTTTAAGCATATCCTGATTCCCAGTGACTCTACCATAAGCACTTAGCTAGAAATTAGCTGCTACTGTTGCTTCACAGATCGTGAAGYAGATTTCCAGGTCGATGACTTGTGTCAGTGTAAAGGCAATACTCCTGTCGAGTTATTGTACTGCCTGCCTATTGCAATTCCTGAATAGCTCAAAAAACCCCAAACCCCATGATGATTTTAGTAAAGACTTTTATTGTAGCTGATGATTTGTATCATCAAAAGTGTTTTGGTGATACAAATCATCAAATGTATGTCCCATACGATTTTTGAAAACAAGACAATATTAATGATTGTATTTCCCAATGAAAGCAAAGAAAGACGAAGTTCCCTTTAAGAGCCAGGATGATTCAAGCAGTTGCTTGCTTGTAACTTAGGAATGTGATATTGCATGTTACACACTTTAAAGTACATTCAAGTACTTTCTTTTTGTATTTGATTTTTCTCTCGTGTTCTCATCATACTCAGAACCACACAGAGTCCCACTGACTGCTCTCAGAGCTTTGATTCACAGACTCTTTCCCTACCAGGGTGAATGAAGAAGTATCTTTAACAGGTATATACCGCTTTCAAACTGTGTACTTCAGATCACATAAGATAATTAATTTCATAAATATTTGCTCTGCCTGTAGCACTAACAGGTATATAAACAGCTGTAACAGATTAACCTTACAAARCAAGAACTTTCATTATGACATATATGAAGCACTGTTACAGTGAGAGAAATGGACTAAATCCACAGCTGGTAAAATCTTTAATTTATTGACAAAACTATCCCTTCCCAAAGTCAGAAGTTTTGCTGTTGGAGGTTGGATTTCATTTACTGACTTCAATTTACAAAGGCAAAGGAAATGGATCACAATYTAAATGTATTTTAAATGAAATAATTTAAATAAGTCCTCCGTTTACCTTATAATGGCCTGATATTTCTATGCTTATCTGATACCAAGTTGATTATATGTTACCCATAATTAAGGAAGCTTGCCCAGTACTTATTTGAAACTGTGAGCTAGGCATACACAGCACCTTCTTTTATGAACACGCTTACATTTGACCCAAGAGCCTGTCTGATAATTATTAGGCATGAATAGCAGCGTTCAGGTAGGCAGGACATCTTTGGGGAGTAAGGGCTTAAACTCTGGGTTTTACTTTTATAGATTGCTTTATTCACTTGATGACAATTTAATAAAAATAATGCTCTGAAAACCTCTTGCAACTACTTAAAAACACAGTATTCCTATAAGGCTGATACATTTTGTTAATTGTGAAGAATAAAATGAAGTGGCTTTATATCCTTTCAACAAGTATATACCTGAGAACTACAATAAGAATTAGTCTTAATTTATCTGCAGTACAGCCTGCATGCTTTATGAAAAGTATATGTGTATACAAAAACAGGGTGGAAATTAACTTCTGCCAAAGGCTACCACCAAATGTCAATTAAACTGCCAGCCTTGCGGAGGTTGGTATTCTGTCTCTCTGCCTGGGGGAAGCTTTGTATTCAATTTATTGTTGAATAAGACAACTAGTCTGGCAGGGAAAACAGATTAACAAATTATATAGTATTTTTTAAAAGGTGAACATAACTTACTGAAAAACAAATTTAAGGAAGCTTTCCTATTACTGTTCTGACTATTTTTCACAGTGTAAAGCTGGACAGGGCAAAAAAAAMCATTAAATGACTGTAAGCAGGACCTAATACAAGCAAATATAAGTTTAAAATGCAGTCTTGGCTTTGTTTTACTATTTCATTATTTTATTAGCATATAAATATTTGTGGGAGAAGCTGCTGCCATACCCAGCCAGAGGATGTAAAAAGCAGCTGTGTTCTAAACAAGGTATGAATTCACTGACTGTTAAAAAATGCTTTGTTCTTTCTATTAAACAAACACATAGTTTATCTCTGAGTCTGTCTTTCTCTTTGCAAAGAGGTACTATTTACCGTTTCAAGCGTAGGTGTGGCTTCATATTGCTATATCCTATAGACACTCAGATAGTTAGGTGCCAGTTGGTATCCCAATACAATCCAAACACAGTTACTCGAGCCCAAGTTAATGAATTACACTAAAATTCACAGGATGCTACCTTAAAAAGAAAGGGTAACATGTTAAAGTTCGGCCCACGTAACGCTTATGTTGATTATTTCAATATATGTACGGGGTGATTCAAAGAGGGTCCTCTCCCCACACCCCCACTCCCAGCAACAACGTAAAACTTGCTCCAACACCTGTCCACCCCAGGACCGCCTCACACCCTCACGTAGGTGTTCTTGGTCAGGTTGGGAGCTCTCATTAAACTGGCCTTTTTTGGCATCGATTCTGCTGAGAAAAGACCTAGTTTATTTGCTCACATCATTATACAAAAGATGAAACTTCCTCTAGGATGTAAACTGAGCCACTCTGAGGCAAAATCCCTATATGCAGGCAAATGTGTGGTGAAGATCAAAACTAAACTCACTGTTTTCAATATTAATTTGTTTTTTGCTAATAGGGTCGGGTCTCAGAAATGGAAAAAGCTATTTGTTTTTTCTAATTCTGAGTAGAAATTTCTGTGCTCACTTTTCTTGTGATCTGAAAAAGTCAGAGTTCAGAATAATTATCCACGGCTTCAGGGAGAGAAGGACTTACTCAGAGCGTAGCTCACTCAGTCTGTATCTGACGCTGAAAACAGGGCTATAAAAGTCACCATGTAAGCACACGCTTTGCTCCTTTGGAGAGGATCATGAGAACATGTCCTGCCAGGACTGCTGCGGCTCCTGAAATACATATCGTGTCTACCTGCCACGTAAACCAGAGAACGATGTGACACATGGACTGAGCACATGTGCAGCTACTGCCACAACGGCACTCACGCAACGTCAGTCTTTTCCACCACCTTCCAAATATGGCAGCAGGGGCAAGGGGGGCATTTCTTGCATAAAAGCAAAGTTTCTCCCATCCACTCGGACTAACAGTTTTACTGTATTTAATTCTTATTAGAGCAATAAAGTAGGGACTAGAAAATGCCATTGCTGACAGGTGTTCTGTAGATGAGATGCTTGGAGCGCACATGGTTTCACACTTTTTCTCCTTACCCTAAGTAGATTACACAGTGTCATTACAATTTGGTGTACGCATAGCTTAGGCTTTTGAGAAGCCACTGAAGGTTAGCATCACGCTCACCATCAGCTCTTTGCGTAAACAAATATTGGCTACGGGCGCCTTTCTACTTCAACTGAGTAATTTGCAAAAAGTTACCAGATTACAAACACAGAACATCAGAAATGAAAAGGCCCGAGTGTGTGTTGTGGCAAACAAGACAATTCTCGCAGACGGAGTTTCCACTTTCTCATTTTCTCTCCAGGCATATTCTTCACCATTTAGATTCTTTCCACATTTAGTTGTAAAGCAAAAATATCTGTACTGCTGTCTTTCTTCCAGCCAGTAAAGTACAGAAGGATAGAAACTAAAGTATAAAAATGACTAAAAATGATTGGGTGGGACTACTATATTTTGCTTTAGAGTATTTTGCCTGTCATGGTTATTCTAACTCTTAGACACTTGTTAGCTATTTGAGCGAAGGCTCTTGCATTTGCAATGCTCTCTGCCTTCCCCTGGCAACACTGTGACCTTGCACCCAAGCTGGGGGCAGCTTATCCTGTTCTCATGTTGTTGTTCCTGTGCTGTAACTCTCATGGCCCTGCACCTGCAAATCCTGATGCTGTTATGTTGGGATTCTCCTGGGAGGCAATTGCCACTGACATGAGATTCACTCCTCCTTTCCTCCCCTTTTTCCCTAGTTCCCCTAAAAACCCAAGCTTCTCTTGTTTTGTAGCTTCTCCTTTACATTAGAGGAAAACAAGACTTAATGAATAACAAAGTAGACAACAGTTATTTAAATAGCCAAAAAGCATTAATGGCAAATCAGCCTATGACAGTGCCCTGGTCAAATCCTGCCATGCCAGGGATAATGGCGCTATAATCCCACGGAAAGCAGGAATGACCACGAGGGTGCCGGGGCAGGTCGCCATGGGCAGCTCTGGTGGGGAGCACACTGCTCCTCCCCAGGACCACCTACCTTTCCTCCTCCCGCTGGCCCTAAGGAGAGTTTTCCCTTTCCTTTCTTTCCATCTCTCCCATCAACCTTTCCTTTTTTAGCACATACACCGTTAGAGCTGATGCAGGCCACCAGCTGGGGACCCCATGTAAGCCTCTCGTTATCCTTTCTGCAGCACTCTGCAGTGTATCCACAAGCTCTGCAAGGCTTCAAACCTACCCTAACTCTTGACACTGTTTTCTCACGCTGTGGAAGCAGAAGAAGGTCATTTCAACAGGAAACTGAGGGATCACCTTAGCACATCTGCTGGATCAGCATCCCTTTAAGACAAAAGGGGCAAAGGAGGATGTAGAGCAAAACAATCAAGTTCCAAAGAACCAATCGAGGCAACTGTACTGGTAGCCAAGATTGTATTTGTGATGATTTTTGCCTAAAATTCATTCTCATAGTAGCTTTTTGTAATTAGGAACAAGTGTACTATTTACCATGGTAGCTGTGCTCAAATCTCCTTTATTGAATGGACATCATTAGAGTGAGCAGAGCTCAGAAAGGTTTAGAGCCTCAGCTGAACTCTGAAAATGTCAAGCCAAGTGGGAACGGTGAACAACGATATGAAACTTATTCCAGTTATCATATGTTAATGAGAAGAAACAGTGCAGAATTTTCAAGAAAAACAAAACAAAACCAGAAAAGCAACTACATGAAATGCATTTATGACCATAGCCGACAATATATTGAGTTTTCTATATTCCCAACACCATTAAAATATGTCTTTCTTACTATTGGGTGGTCATTGCTTTTACTTCCAACTTATCAAGTCAGTTGTAGCATGCTAGATGTTGCTAGTTACAACATCACAARAAAATAGCTGGGTAGGTAGGCAAGTTAACAACAGCAATAAGCCTCTAAAAACAGTGATTTATAAATGCTCTTCTCTCACTAGCAGTTCTCTTTTCATAAGCTCTTCTTTCCCCCAGGGGATGTCTCTTAATTTATTTGATGAAGTTGAATAAGTATGACAAGATTTTAGAAAGAAAACAAATATACATTAATTCCACAAATTAAAAAAAAAATGGCCATGTTCAAAATTCTTATTTTTTCCTTGTTACACGCCTTTACTGTTTCAGAATGAAGACATCTTAATACCATTATCAGGTAAATGCACTACTATGAAGACACGCTTTTTACATTAATTTTGGAATAATATGTTGTAATCAAAATGAACTTAATCGGGAAAACATTTTTATGGAGAATGTAGCCTGGTTTTCCGATACATCTTTTATACCTGTAGTAAACACACTAACTCAAGAAGCGTGTCGCACACAACAGAGCCAGAAAACCCCAGATAGAAGCCATATGAAAAACACTACCTCACCTTAACAGCTCACATACGTATGCGCACAATCTACCTATTGAGCTCAATGTGCACAAAAAGGTTTTTTTTCAAGACCAGTAAAGGTTTATCATTAGGCTACAGTCTTTTTTCTTCTTCTTCTTTAATGTATATCTAAGTGCTGTTTTTCTTTCACATTCTGTTCTACAAAAGGTTTTTAGCACCTATTTTGGCAGAAAGCTTAAAATACTATGACAATCAGAAAAGAAGTGTTAACAGTGACTTCACAGAAAATTGAATCTGAGCAACAGAGAGGGGGAAAGGATCTTCAGTAATCCATGCAGCACATCTGTTTGTTGTTTTGCTTAGACCTGTTTGGTTTAAATTAATAACTGAATTYTGGACAATTTTAAATAAAATTTGACCTATTCACTTCTTCAAGAACTTAGCCTACATGATAAGCCACCCTGAGATCCCCTCTGTGGTAATCCAGATAAACCAAAAACCCACAAGGCAGACAAGTCTTGAATTGAAAGACAATAACAATAACAATAATAACAATATAATTAAAAGCTTACACTATAGAGCTCCTATATATTTCACACTAAATAACATACAATAAAATAATATTTAAAAAACCTGACAGCTCACCTTCAGAAATTTACAGGTAAGAATTAGTACATTATAACAAACATTTGACACTTCTTATTTTCCTTACTTTTGCTTAAGACCCTGTTGCATTGATTTGGTGTGTGGGAAAATTCCTGTATCATAGTTTTTGACGGGACTGCAGTAAATCTGAATTTGGATATACAAGTGTTACAGGAAAGTCAACTAGACAATTCCCAAGCTTAGTTTACTTAATTTAACTTAAATCCACAAAGAAAAGTTGCTGAAGGACTGGTGTGACCATCATGTCACTCTAACATTCAGGGTGACTTTCACATTAGGCCTCAATATAATGACCCCAGAGGCAGTACAAGAGCTCAGAAAGAACGGAGACGGTCAAGGCAAGAAGGCCATGGGAACAGCATGAGAAGGGGGAGAGGGAGAAAACAAGTTGGAATAAACAAACAAATAGAACTTCTGCTTCCTGGTCTCCCGAAATCATAGTTGTGAAACTCATAAGGGTTGACATTTGAAAGGCTATGTCGCTCTATCAAAACTTGTTATCTTGATCTATAATTGCATCTGGACCATATAAAATAAGCAATTAATTTTTATCAATACAGATTAATACAATTTATGTATTTAAGATCCAGAGAACTGATTTGTGTGTTTGTAATCTTTGCTCATTTCATTTTGTGAGGCTGCCTATTACTGGCTTATTAAAGCCTCATTATATTATTAAGTCCAAATGTCAATCTTGTTTCCAGTCCAGGCTATTCTCTCTGTATTTAGTAATTATCAACTGAAGTAATTTCCAATAGCAATGAATTTGACACTTGCTGACCAATACATATTCACAGTAATATTCTGATACTTCACTTCTATAGTTGAAAAGATCTATTTATTCAGACTAATTTGGAGTAGCAGAAATGGGTAAAAAGGAAGGGTGTTTATAAACACAGATGATATATATGCATATATATTATATGCGGAAAACCCTGAGCAGAGCTACTCAGTTTACATAGCCTAAATAAGCATGTCTCATGCATGAAGAAAACAAGCCATATACAGTAGTACACTATCATTACGTGTATTAGAACGGCCAGTAGAATTCACTCTAGCTCAAATCTGCAGCTTTCATGCCGTGTAAAAGGTGGAAGTAATTATTTGCTTTCTAGCACAAATTAAGCTTGTCATATTTCATAATATTTTAAATATTGAGGAAAACTTATCTCAGTGGCTATGATCATAAAACAACTAATATTAGCTCCTTCCTCCAATAGGCTGTACTCTTTTTGTTGTTTAACGGTATTATGGCATGAAACTGTAATTAAAACACAAGCAAAAAAGAATCTAATTTACTTCTGGAGTTTCAGAAAAACGTAAAGTAATGCTTTTGCAGCAATTCATTCTGCAATTAGGAGCACGATCTAAGAGATCTGAAAGTAAATAATTAGAAACAATGTATATCATTATAAGCCTAAGAAGCATTGAACAATCACAGCCCCAAATTCCACTGGATTAGAAATTTTAAAAATATTCTCTGAACTAAACCACAAAGACTTAATCTATCAGAAACAGCTTTCAGGATTCTGTCTAAAGTGTTGTCCGCGTATTTCAAATTCAGAAAATTGATTTTAAAAAGCAACAGATTTTTCAAAGATTATTCTCACACTGGGCTACAAACGATACCCATCTGTGAATTAAAATAAATACATTTAAGAAACTACCAAAGTGTTCCTTGAAATCAAACAGGCAATAAGAGTTCATTCTTTATATCAAGGTAGAACTAATTCTCCAGTTGTTGGGCCTCTCCGTATCYGACCAGTTTCAAGTATTTTTTTTTTTAATTTTAATTTGTTTGAGAGGTTTTACAAGCTCAGCAAGAATACCTGTAAAATCTGAAAGAACAATTTAAGAATGTTTGATTTTAAATGTTGATCTGAATTGTATTTTTTTATTTTTAATTTAGAAAAATAAACAAGACTGAAAAAAGACTATTTACAAATATACCTGCTTGGAAGTGGATGGACATTTTACAGATTAGAAGGAAAGAACAGTCAAACTGAAGGAAAAGGCTGAGATAGATACTCTGATTGCTCAGTAGTATTTTGCTGTATTATGATCTAAACCAATTCCAAATGATAAATTTAGAACGCAGTTAGTAGGGTAGGGAATAGAAAAGAGGGGCCTTATTCCTCTTACAAATCTCTCCATAGCCCTGATCCTTGTGCATCTGAAGTCAATGAGAAGAAAAGAGAAAACTTATGGGAAATTTTAGAAGAAATGTCACGTATTAGGGGAGAGGGAGAGAGACAGAACAAGTGCTTCCCSTAGCCTGCATGCAAACGGCCTTCGTCTCCCCCCGCACTGCCACCCGCTTCGGATTCGCCGGCGGGCGCTTCGCCTCGACACCACCACGCTCGGAGCAGGGAGCTCAGCGGCGAGCAGCTGCCGGGAGAGCAGCTGGGCAGAAGGCGGGCTGCGGCCCGGGCCCCGCAGCGCCCCACCTGCTCCCCGGCGGCAGCAAGGCCCTTCTCCTTCCCTCAAGGACGGACCGACAGCGGCCAGGGGAAGGGGCCGGCTTCCAGGTTCGCGACAAACAGATAGCTTCACACATCTGACTATTACAAATACAGGGCTTATTTTGTAATAAAACTTCAGGTTTTTCAAAAAAATGGAAAAAATATTATGAATAAACCATTTCAGTAATGCAGTAGAAGAAACATAGAATGGAAAAGGAAAAAACAGAAGATTATGATGATAGAAATGTATGTGCGAGGACACAATTTCCAAAGTTAGTGGCTTTCTTGAACTTCAACCAGGAACTCCCATCATCTTTTCCTCTTCTTGGTTTATACATCCATTTCTTAACTTATTTACATTTTAAGATGCTGTTTTAAGGAATCAATACTGCACTGTTTGGGGACACTTGTTTCTCTTTGAAGCACTGCTGGGAGATAGATTCAAAAATTTAAATATTTGAAATTTATCATGTTACCTGTTTTGGGGGGGAATAYCATTATCCTCACCATTTCTCCCTTACTGTCTCCTTCAGTAGTAAGCAGCCTCTGCTTCAAGACATGTACCTTGTTTTCCTTACTTCCATGTAATGCCTGTTTAATTTTATTCCGGCTGTTAGACTAAGAACAAGGGATCTAAACACAGTCTTTTCAGGTTTCTTTGATTGTTTTTCCTGATTTTCTAAAATATGTAATAAGATTTTTATTAAYCCTATCTGTACATACAGTAGGCCCAAGTTAAATCACCCTCTTGTAAAGCAAAATCATAGGAAACTCTCCAAGGATGCAGGTCTAGAGATGAGTGAAATTTCCATTCAGCAGTAGAGCAGGGACTCAAACATAAAGTCCCTGAGTTTAGATAATTTTTAGCAGCCCAATAGCTAAGAGTCCCCTGCAACTGGGTTAGTCTTATTTCAAAAAATAAAAAAATAAAAAAAAATCAGTTAATGTTGATCCGGTCAATTATTTTCAGGCAGCTAACTTTGGAGGCTAGTGGATGACAACCGAATGGAAAATTCCTTTCCTTCTGCAGCTCTGCAGGTGCACTTGCATCATGAAGGAGCTTCTGATGAATAAAGCAAATTGTACATATTACTACTGTCTTCAAAATAGCTTATGAACTTTTCAGTCCATTGTGATCACAGTTCCATGTAATAGAAGGGAGCTGATGCCCTTATATCTTAACTCTGTGAACTCTTTCCTTTAAAGTACCCAACATTAGAACTTTTCCAGGAACAGGAAAGTCTGAACTCTAATGAGATCCTCTCTGACAATTGTAGAATAAAACCTTCTATTATATGTACTACAGAGACTGGAAACACATTTGCTATACCTCTCATTTTCCTTTACGATCCTCTCAGTCCCTTAACTAGAGTACAATGTCTCTGACTTGAATTTATATCATGCTTTTCAAGATGCAATAAGCAGCACATTGCAGAACCTAATCGCTTAAGGAAAGACAACTTCACCGAGAGACAGACTGTTGTGAACTAGACTAAACAAAGCAAAATATTAATGCCTGCAGTAATAAATATAGAAAAATGGACAATGTGACTCTTCTTCCTATTCTTGCTGCTTTGAAAATCAACCAATCGACTCACTGAGCAGCAAACAAATAAAAAATCTCCATCTGGAGTACCCAGCACTGGGCAGATTTTCTATGGTGTAGCAAATGATTCAAGAAGGGTAAACATATCGCAGGAGGTAATATCGAAGTCTGAGTCTGTGTGTATAAGAGAGAGTAAGAGAGGGAATATACAACAGCATGACGCAAATCTTGGTATCTTGACCGTATATCCTCAGCTACCCTCCACAACAAAGGTAGGTGTAAGGTACAGGGAAGAAAACTTGGGGCACAACCATGGAAGCCCACCTATGGGGATGAGCGCAACTGGGCTCAGGGTCCGAGGGCTCCCTAAAACTAGAGAGGATATAAAACTTCCTTTCCCAAATGAATGGGGTACAGTCATTGCTATTTTAGAACCATAGAAATGGCCTTACTGATTTTAATTTTCATGCTTGAAAACTGTGGCCTTCATAAAAACACAAACATTAAGTTCACTGTATGAAGACCCTAAGGCAGAGTTCAGGCTTGTAAGACTTGTCTTCATGCATGCTGTAGAATTTATCCAGAAACCACAGCTGAAGTTTGAAAGCAAGTCAATGCCAGTGTTTTCTTGAAAGAGGAAAAGTAACAGAAGAGCTACTGAAATATGCCACATGATACTATTCACTCTCTTCCTAACAACACCGCATTGATCTCTATTTATAGACTGAGCTTTCTGGCCAAGCAACCCAAAACCATACTAAAACTTAATTTTTGCTGAAAGTGGAGCACAGGTAGCATGACTGGCAAGTTATCAAACATTCCCCTCTATTCGTTTGGATAGTGTCATCATTGTTTGAACTGAAGATGAAGAGATTTTAATGGACAGAGGTGAACTGAAGATTTAGTTACAGCATTGTAGAGAACTACTACAGGTTCATGAGTGGAACCAACACGTCAGCCCCCATTAAGAATGGTGCCTGAAGCCGCTTAGGTACATAAAATAAAAATATTTTTGGTAGGTTCATAGTACACTCCACTGAAGGACACTAAACCAATTTTCACACAAATGTCTTAYGGCTCAAATTATTCCTGGGAGATTAGCAGGTATCACTGCTATTACAGCCATCCTACAATTGAGAAGAAAAAACAGACTAAAAAGGTCATGACAGTCACAAAGCTAGGAACAGCACTCAAGCCCTCCTCTTCTTTGGTAATACCACTTCCTGCAACAGCACCCAGTGAGACAACACTTCCTTAGAGCCTTTACTACTTGCACATGTCACTTCAAAGTTTTTATTTTAGAAGACAGAATACTGGTTTCATCAGAATACTCTGTTTTATTATATTAAATACATTTCAAAACAACTGAGTCTTCAGCATGCCTATCTTAAACTGTGTCTACTGTACTGCATGCCCTGCAGGGAGATTTCCAGAATGGCAAAAGAATTAGCTCTATGCTTTTTAATTTTTTTTTAAATAATGCATATTTTAAACTCATTGCATGCTTTCATCACATCTGACCTGTGCAGATTAAGCACTTAAATACTAAAATCTGCAGTGTAACCAAGGTGTATATTTTCTCAAAATGGTCCTCCAAACAATCACATTAGCTCATTTTTAAAAATAAATATTGTACCTCCCATTTATTTTTGCTTTTGTGAGGGAAAGCCATTTAATGAAAAAAATTYTTGTGGCATATGATATCTCCTAAAACTAAATTTTAATGACTGTATTAAATAATGGCTACAGGCCAACAGGAAAAGGGCTTGCATGGCAGTTTAATTGACAGAATATCTGAAGTGCCCTTGAAAATTATTTAAAAGTTTATTACAGTCCTGGAGGTCAAGAATGAAAGGCTTCAGTTCTGCTGAGGTCCTTCTCTGACCCAGATGCTGTATCTTTGATGTTCCTATTAATTCAAAAATTCAACTTAACACACAGACACCTTCAAAAACTCTTCTCTTTTGAAAATCTGCAATCATTCATATACCACAGAGCCTAACAGTATTTAAATCTCTGACTGGAACATAAATCTGTGATGAAGCATAATTACTTTAAACCAAATAACCTATAAGATGCCACAAGCTATCGGAGAACATGCTTTATATGTCATTAATTTAATAACACTAGTATTCTTATGTATTTTTAAGCTACATATGGTGATACACATCTATATATTAAATACCTTACAATGTACTTAAGGCATTCCTTTTACAGCATTTACTTTTCTTATGAAAATTGTCACTTAATGACTTTTGCATGACAATATCTACTAAATAAGTAGTTATAGCTCTACTTAGTACCAAAGTGCAAAAAATAAATCACTTGTGAGAAAGGGAAGAAATACGCTTTACACATTGGCTTTGTCTCTTGATATGTTGGGATATGGTTTATAAATTAGAAGCATTCTAGCACACATATTTATAGCAAAAATAAAGAATGTCTTCATACTGAATGGGAAACCTAACTTTTCATTCTGCCAGAGGACAGAGAATACCTTAATGACTCTACCATACACATAAAATTATCAGCCTAGCAGGCTGACAAAAAGAGGTTAACTGACAGATACAATAGCTTCACCTTAACCCAGATGTCATGGAACATGTCATTCTCTATATACAAAGCTGGGACAGAACAGTTAAGTGAGTCACATAAAGCTGAATAGGCAGGTATTTAAAATATTGTGTGTATAAGAATAAACTCATAGCTCACCTTATCTTAGAAAAATGAGGTTTGGGTGGGTTTTTTTGTTTTTTTTTTCCCCAGAGCTTATCATTCTGTTAAATATCTTGTTTATATGGCTTTGGACAATTCTACAAAAGCCACATGTAGTCTAAGATAAACTGACCATTTTTTCTCTGAGTTTTCAGCATTAAAATCAGCAGAATTATTCAGTATCTTAAAAAAAATCTCAGCTCAGAATTTGGCCTAACTGCTCTCATTCGCATGAATGACTTTAATCTCCAATTCAATACCAACATGAACAGCAATTTAAACATGTTGATGGTACTTGGTCAGAAAACAGCTGTATGTGGCGGGAAAAAAATTGTATTTCTATCTTCAAGAATGCAAAGCATTTAAATCATGTTTTTAATTATATATATAAAAAAAGATAAACATTGCAAGGGAGGACTGCCCAGTTCTAAAGTTTGCTCAGGTTCATACTTCTAAGCTCAGTCAGCATAGCCTCATCTGGTCCAGATACAGAAGTATGGGACCACCTGGCCAACACAGCTATACCGGGAAAATCCATGTCACAGATGTAAGCTGACAGAAGGGACATGCTTTTTAAGATTTACTTTGCAATGGTAGGGGATGTGGTGCAATTGTATCTGCAAAACGCTCCACCCGAGGCTGTGCTGCCATGTCTATGTTGGCATCTTAGAAGCAGCAGAGGCTCAGCCAYGTCGGTGAGACTGGACGAACGTACGCTACCATGCAAGTGGAGTCCGCAGGGGTACCTTGGGCTTACCCCAGCAGGGCACAGCAGAATTTGACTTACTATCTTCAACCAGAACGACACTTACCTTGCATAGACAGAGAAAAACAACAGTGATCCAGACAACAACTTGTGTTCTTGCTGAGGTATTTTAGGTTTATATTTCTTACATGTCTTTTTAAGTTAACTGTGTATGTATGAACAATTGTACTGTTTATCATCAACAGTACAACTATTATATATTACCTGTTTTAAAAATACTGTCTGTATGCTATAGATTATGATGCTGTTCATTATAGCATATATAGCAAAAAACATTCAAAGCTGATGAAACTTTTAGCCCATGAGAAGGGTATGATTGCAACAACCAGAGAGCTACCAGATACTCTTCTGCAGCACAGCTGGCATGGCTGGACCAGCAGGTTAGGGAAAATAGTAAAAAAATATATTTTTTTTCTGTGCCAAAGTAGTCATCTCACATTACATTTGTTTTCCTCAAGCCCTCGATCTTCAGGTATTAACATACACTCCAAAGACAAATGGAAGTCAGTATGCAAAAATTTAAATTAGAACCATTGTAATAGCTGAGCAGAAAGCATAAATGTCCAGTGATGATGTTTCAGGTGGTAAAAATCAATCTTTGGTTATAAACTACTCATAATATTTGGGGCTTATGACATCTAAAATAATAGGAAAATTCCTAGGACAGGACTTCAAAATGACATTTTAAATATAACATATAATAGCTAAAGGAGCACAAAAAGGTTGCTATTCCTGTCTTCCAAAAAATTAACACAAAATGACAACACGACCTAAATCCCAGCTTTTTGATTTTTCACTTGGAATCTTATGAGATCCACCCTGCATCATGTAAATTCTTAAAAATTGTTACAAAATTAGACAACTGTAATATATTTTACTAACTCTTTTTTCCATTATTTTTTGCAACCCATTTAAATCAGTAGGCTTTCTAACAACAACAAAAAAAAGGTCTAAGTGCTGGGCCACTAATGACAACACATACAAACTCTGGTTTTAATTCATTTCTTCTTTTCAATGTACATATCAGATACTCTTAAAATGACTTACGAATTCTCAAAATAAGGCTCACCATCTTATTACATTCAGGGCAAACAGTCTTATATCTAAATAAAAAAAACAGATGGACACATGGTCACCATTATGTATGAGAATCGTAAGGCAAGCCATTTCAGAGGATCATGTCATGGATCACCAGACCTGCTCACACACACAGAGTATCCATGCTGATTCTCTTAATTAAATTTAACTAGTTTTGCACATTTCAGGCAAAAGCAGAGTTATATACATTTTTAGGAGAACTTACTTTGAAAGAAATGAGCCTCTTGTTAATACCAGAGATAGGAATATGAATGGTGAAAGGTTATCTAGTCTTGGTCTGAAACAGCTACTGGCCATACACCCTGTACAGAAACTGTGATACAAGTTAGTATGTTTAAGATGTGTTCTGCTTTTCTTAATTTTCCTTAGAATAGATTTATAAATGTGGTCTCCTCAGTGGAGGTGAATAATTTACAGCTCCCCACCCCTAACTTGATAATAAAAATGATTCCAATTTGAACTTTTAGCTCTGTGACATTGGAGAATATATAATGCAGAATTAGAATGTAATATAAATGCAGGCTGGATTAAACTATTAATCACTTTCTGATCTTAGTAAAAAAAAAAAAAAACTATTAAGAAAATTGGTCATTCAAATGAATCATTACATTTCAACAAATGTTAGCTTTTGTATTCTTCATTTAAGAGGAATCCCTCCTTTACCAAAAGAAGTGTTTGGCTAAAGTCACTCTTTTCCTAAAACAACAGACTGCAGCGTTACCCCCAAAACAAGTACGGCCCTCTAGACTTAAATCATAAAGGCAATTCCTTAACCTAGAAAAAAAACACCTCAAACATTTCTTCTAAAACTAACAAGCAAAAAGCCCCTCAAAATTCTCTTCCAATTTGTGCCCATTTTTGTAACTGTGTATCTTTACTGCAACTGCATATAAGCCTTTATACAAAAGCAACAATGAATACCAGCAAGTTTCTCATAGCTAATAATCAGGTAGCAAGATGATCCAATACACAGATAAAAATGACAAATTGTGATTTCTTGTGTCCCCTGCGAATGACACAGAATGATTTCTACTGCTAAGATCATGAAATTCATTGCAATCTTCACTACAATTTATATCCCAGATGAACTTGAATTCATGACAAAAGGGAAAAAGGAGGTTAATGATGTACCAAACTAGACAAAAAGGAGATACCTGAACAGACATTGAACATTCTGTTTCAAGCATCCATCTTTGACAAGCAAGCTGCAATTAAGATTTACTTTTATGCATCAAGTCCTTTAGTTTGCTCTGAGTAGCTACACACACTTTCTGCTATTGTTTGAAGCATCATTTCAGAATGTCCAGCATAAAAATACATTAAACACAATCATGAAATACAGTTGTTCATTCTGTTACGGCGCTGGCCTGAATGAAGGACAGGGAGGATGGCCTGAGCAGCAGTGCACTCAACTAGGATCCAAGGTCTTCTAATCCAACCTGCTGCTCAGAGCAGGTCCAATTAGAGCAGGTGGCTCAGGTCCTCATCCAGTTGTTTTCAGTATCTCCAAGGATGGATAATCTAATACCTCCCTCCAGTATTTGACCACCCTTTGGTAATTTTTTTTTCTTTCCTTTTATTGAGTTGGAATTTCCTGTGTTGTAGCTTGCATCCATTGCCTCTTGCCCCATGCTGTGCGTCACTGAGTCTGGCTCTATCTCCCACACTCTCCCATTAGGCAGCTGTCAACAGAAATAAGGTCTCCCATTAAGGGAGAACGAATTCAGCTCTCAGCCTCTCTTCTTTCATCATGTGCTCCAAACACATGCTCTAAACCAGGCGACTGTGCACACACCTGCCTCTCACTGGTTATAGGTAGCATCCCTGTTACATGAGTATGTGTACACATGCTTTGAGATTTCTCCAGACTTTGTCTTTTGCCTTAAAGTCTGACTGAAGTCACAGCTTCATGCTGCCAGCTGAATGATGTATTACATTGTCATTGAGTCACATTAATTGCTACAATGCTTACTAACAAAAAAGGTTACTTATCTTGAAAAGAGATGGTTCTTGCTTGTACATCTCTGTTACTAATTTTCTCCTTCGTGTATCAGATGTGTCACAGCCATTTGTCAGGTAAATCATTGGTTGCTGTACCCCCAAACATCCACTCGTTCTGGTAGGAACTCAGCATGTTACAAATATATACTCACTTTATAAAGCAGGAAAAAAACCAAAAATCTGCAGAACATCAAAGACTAGTTTCTGTATTATACCACCATATAATAGGGCAGAAAATAGGCTCTAATCCATTATTTGTTCAACTCATATAACATAGCAGGATGACTTATGAGATATATAACAAAGTAGCATATCTGTCATACTGCTCTCCGCACACAGAGCATTGCACATGTAACTGAACTTTTCATTCCTCCCTTAAAAAACATTATCAGGACTCAAATCTAGCTTCTTCACCTTCCTTCTCCTTACCATAATGCTTGTGCCACAGGACTGGTAGTAGCAAGTATGTCCTCATGACGTATAAGGCCAGACAGGAGAACAACAGATTCCCAAAAGAGTTCACAGGATAGCAATCTAATAACCACATAAATGATTCAGGGAGTTGAAGTCAAAATTACCACCTAGAAATTGGAAATTTGTAATCGCTGGCAAGCTCTAAGAGAAAACTGTGTCCTCTTTGTATGATGTGCACAAATATCAAGTGCATATATGAAATGAGCATAGGTACTAAAGAACAGCCTTTCAGGGATGAAAAAACAAGAACATGAAGAATACAATTATCTAATAATGGTATGGTTTAAAATATATCCTTTATCTTCTTTGCTGTCTGAATAGTTACTAGTTTATTTAAAGATTTTTTTTTTTTCAGATTCAACATTAAAAATGCTTTAGTTCAGTGCTGCTTAAGTTAGGTAAGAATAAGAGATAGTAATCAGATAAAGATCTAGAACTGCAATTTTTAACAGCCTAAAAATGTTCAGGGAAACTGGATATTTTTACACAGACTCATTCTCTCTTGTATATTACAACTGAGACAGCATGAGAGAGAATGAACATTTAGGTCATTAGAGCAACATTTTCTACTCACCTAACTGTTTTCGGAGCCTAAGTTTCATTGATTTTCCATGGGGCTTGTGTTCTTCAGTTGCTCCAGGGCTTTTGAAGACGTCATCATTAAGCAGTAATCTAATCTTTTTTTTTGTCAATTGCTACCAGCCCTGACTAGTGGAAGTCAAAACCATCCCACCTGCTGGCTTAAAATAAATACTTGAAACTAGAACATACAATAAAGTCTTGATTTACTGTAAACAATATTGACAGAAGGCCACAAAAGCCCACCTTGGAAAGCCAAAGGGTGTTGCTCAGTGAACAGAAACAGATTAAAAAGAGTCAACAATCTGAATCCCCGTTACTCATCTAGATTGTGAACAATTTACAAAGCCCGATTTTACTTTTTTTTTTTTTTTTTTTTTTTTTTTTNTTTTTTTTTTTTTTTTTTTTTTATAAATTAGTATCTTCAAATACTGAGGCAGTTCAGGACAATTAAACTGCCATCACAGATAAGCTAGCTTGGCACACAGTTTTAGTCATGTGGCTAGATCTGATCTATTCTGATCTATTACAGCCTGATATACCGTGTTAGTATGACAGTGAGTAAAAATCCCCTCACTATGCTGCTAAAAATACCAGTAGCATGTTAGAGAAAAGCATTTAATCCATGAAAAAAGCCAGAGAAAGTTAATAAAATATGCACTTCTCTATTTCTTGTGTTTTAGGAAAAACTTGCAGCAGCCCAAATTCTTTATTCTATACACCTTAGACATCACAAAGCAAATTTTTGTTGAAAGTTGTTCTACACATCTGAATAAAACCAGCAGACAAACCAGTAAGATATAGAAATAAAGATAAATTCCAGAATTTTTTGGTACTCTGCTCCTCAACTCCAATTTTCTTCTCCATAAATTGCAGACCAACTCCCTGCTTGTGCTGGCTGGTAATGGTTCTCCCTTGGGTCATTATACACTCACTTAATGCTTCTGAGTACAGACGTGCTCGAGCTATTCCTCCTCTCTCATTACCCTCAGGAAAGAGGAGGTATGCAGCACATAGCAGCAATATGTTCATCAGAAATTCTGAAGGATGTTTTTCCTGGAGGACCTTTCAGGCCCTGTCCATGGTCCTGCATTTTGTGAAAACATTTGTTTGCTTTGTTTTGTTTTGGCAATGCTGGAAAACAAAATCAGCACTGATTTTTATTTTTTTTTGAAGTTGGATTTGAATGAGTACATCTGCACTATAGAATTAAGGTGATTATTCCTGTGTATCATGTTTCAAGTCAGCCTGTCACCAAAAAAGGGAGAAGTGTATGAATACACAACACAAATGTTGCAGTCTCTCAGAGACCCCTAGTTGCAAGAGAAGCATATATCCCCCAGAGTTCTGCAACATACGGCGCTCTTGTAGGTCAGTATAAGTGGATAAGGGGGGAATTATCTCACATTCTTCTCACCCACCTGGTAGTAACTTCTTTCCCTTGTCCCCTCTCTACCTTTGTCAGCACATGTAGTGATAGACAAATTCTGCTTCCCAGTGAATACTGAATACTACTCCTACCCATTTTACAAAAGAATTCTAACAAATAATATTATAAGGAACATTATAAAGGATATTGTAAGATGGTTTAAGGTGTTCAAGTTTGGCCAGGTTTCAGTTACGAAATGCATTAAATGAGAGAACACTTCTGACATTTATACAGAGGCTTTTCCTATGCATGTGTCTGGGAAAAACACGCATGTAGAATTATCTTGCAAATTTCTTTTTACAAGAAAGTAGTTTGATATGTATTTCAAGTTGGTGAGACCCACAACCAATTGTCAGTTGCAAGTTGATTTTTTTGGAGCTTCACTTTAACTGCGTTAGCTCCTGTTTATTATACTTAAGATACACATTTTTTATTTTTAAAGAGTGCTTTGTAGTTTTTTCATTGCTGGCAATTAATTTGTTCAGAGAAGAAAAAAAGAATACTTTCATGTATTGCTATGTTTTTTAATTCTCTGCTGATGTGTGATTAAGTATTCTCTTTCACACAGAACAAAGAGACTTGTTTCTCTTATTTTCTTCTCTTTTGTTTTAGGAAGCAGAGATGAATCCAATTTATCTTAATTTGGAATTTCTATTAGAACTTAAACTGATGCTTTAGTTTCTTTAGAAAGTTTTTTTAAGCATCATTTTTTTCCAAAGTTAAAGATAAGTTGAGAATTACATATTTTACGCAGAACTTTTTTTGTCTAACTATGATAAATAGGGTGATGGGAAGGTTATTTTAGAAAGTATAGACATAAGCTAGATATGGAGGTTTGAGTCTTAAGTCCAAAAGCACTTCAGACTCTATAAGAGCTTCCCAGTCAGGTCACTTGAGTTTTCACTCTTGACCTTTTTCAGAAGTCAAAACTATTTTCCAGAAAGAAAAGAACAACATAGTTAAATGACTTATTTTATGATTAATAAACCAAGAAAAAGCAGTTGAATCTAATTTAAATTAGCAAAGATGAAACAGTTCTTATCCTGATATCACATTTCATGATATGAAAATTTATATAAAATCCAAGTTACAGCACTTAAAAATTATGCATGCCATTTTGAGAAACAGGTTGAATAAGCTTGATGAACTGATTGTTATGAAGTCAACAAACTACAAAAAATTGTGGTAACAGAGTTACTTAAGATGAAATCAAGAATGAAGAAATTTAGATTCCAAGTTATGTTCAGTCTTACAAAAAAGACAATATTAAAGAAACAGTGCAGTTTTGCAAGGTTAATAAGATTAAAATCAGATTTTGAAGACACCAGATTATTTTTGGCAGCACTAAGACGTACAATAGACTGCATCCCCAAACCCATATTTATCCAGGCATTTGTAATATCCTACTACTCTTTGTGCAAAAAATGTAATTTAAGGAACTTAGACTTTCTAAGAATAACAGAAAACCACTCTATAGGGAGTTAAGATGTATACTGTCCAAAAAAGATTAGCTCAGAAATGTCAAATGCTGCTTGCTAGATAGTTTAGGTACAACAGACAAAATTTCCAGGATGAGAAGACAAGGAAGTGCCAACAGTGGTAATAGCAAGCACACTGACTGTGGCTTGGGAGACACCAGGAAACCACAGATTTCATGCAGAAGGAGAAAAGGAAGTGCAGACTAGAATTGCTGGCAACAAATTGATACAGAACTCTGTACTCCCAAACTGACCTTTCTACAACTGTCCAATGTATATTAATAATTTGGAGAAGACTTCACAAGGAGTCTGGGAGTAGTGATTATGTTTTATTAATTTTTTTTTCTCCATCAGAAATTTGTCCAACTCTTGTCTTGCTTGGAATGTCCTAGGACGCCTAGAGTATTAGATCGGATCCCCATTTCCCTTCCCCCTTTTCTATGCATAATTTCCCTATGCAGTATCATTCCTATAAAACAATTAAGTACCCTGATCCTTTATAAGAGTAGCAATTAAAAAGAAGTAACTAAGTTACTGACAAAATGAGTTTGATGAAATACAATCTAATAGGACTTTTTAAAAGCAAATATGTATCATCGGATTTTGTAAGTATCAACATAACTTATTTTATAAAGCAAAATGTTGTAAAAGACAATGAAACAGGCAGACAAGTAAGGAATTGGACATTTAATACCAGGTTACCTTTCCATTTTATTTTTGATTCACTTGTTCCAACTGTACAAAGAAAATAAAGTTTACATAAAACAAAACCCAGAAGCCTACACATCAAGACTTCTATGTCTGCATACCTCCCATTACGTTGTGTTGTCTTTAAAAAAACAAAAAACAAAACCTAAATACCCTACAATTACTATTTCACTCAGTCCTTACAGCAGTAATTCAGATGAGTTGCAAAGAAAGCCTGACTATATATATATTTTTTTAATTTTAATAATCTTCACAAATAGAATAAGTCCAAAAAGAATGTTTAAAGACATCTGAGTATATTAGAAAGCCATGCTTCCTTTAAAAGTGAATTCAAAGGCTTTAGAAAACATTTAATAGCCTTTTGATACAGTGACCCATTCCCTTTCCTTTCCTTGGACATTGATTCTATAAAAGAGAAGAATGACCATGGAAGAGGTCTGTCGGAAGGGTCTGCCTCCCCCAAGTGCTGTGATGTCCCTCTTTGCTGCGGATCCTAGGACAGATGGCTCTGCACACCGTCTCCTTCATAAAGTGTATGGCAATGCCAAAAAATCAGTTGCTACGCAACTGTGGTATCCCTTCACACCAACAGAAAAATGTGGTGTATAAACCTGAAAAAGCTAGTTGTTTAGGGCAAATTGCCTGCAAAGATGTTACAATTCTGGGCTTCCTTGTAAGTCACCATTAAAATAATCTGCAGTGGCTAAAGTGAGACACCGAGGCAACTTGCTAGCGTTGCCCGTTGAGCTGCGCTGTGGCCAAGCTCGGCCCAGCGCGGCTGCAAGCGGCCTGAGGAGCGAGCATCCCGCAGCAAGGAAACCCGGGGCAGGCTGTTGGTCGGTGCAGCTCCACATGCTGAAAGGACTGCTTTTAATCCTCGGAGGAGTGCTGCACAGGGAAATATCTTCAAAGAGAGGAACAGAACTTGCCAGTGACTGCAATAACCTACAAAGTGACTTAAGGGCTGGCCTCCCTCAGACTGCACGCGTGGTGAAGAAGGGACACTGCTGAAGGTGTGTGTGATTAAAACCCTAAGTCATTATATGAAGAGGGGACAACAACCTTTATTTTGCAACTAGCTTTTAGAAGAACTTTTCTAATTTTGGCTGAGACAAACGAGACGATTTCCAGAAATGATTCTTGACCTTGAGCATATGAAACTTGCAGGCAGCTATCACACAGCAAATAATTAAGTAATACATTACTAGATCATCCTATAGCATCCTTTAACAAGATGATATTCTGCATATTCAAACACTGAATTCCTATTTCCCAAGTCTCAGCTCTGCACAGTTAAAGTGAACATTAATAAGGGAACAGAAAGCAGAGACTCAAATATCTGAACCATGAAGAGGAGAATCATTTAAATTGTTTCAATCTTTTGTTTCTGGCACCATGCCGTCTAGTCATATAAAGCTGTAATTGAAACCATGTGGTGTGTGTAGTGAGTTCATTACTGGCTCTGAGTGAGTCATCTCATGTGCTAACCATGTACTGATTTTTTGCATCCTTAAGGTCAAGATATCTTCACCTATGTATTTGTTAGCACATATGGGTTCTTATTCCTTCTAGGGAACAACAAATTAAAACCATCTAACATAAGAGCCACAAATTGATTTCTGAGTCCAACTCCCATATGATCCTGAATAGTATGTCTAAGCATCAATAAAACAAATAATCTGTGAAGATATTATATTCATAGACTTAAAAATATAACAAGTTTAAATAATTGATTCATAATATGATATGAATACAGAACATGGTAAGTATGGTAAGTAGTTTACTGCACACCCTTATTTGCTGAATAATAGCTTTTCACTGCTAAGAGCATCCATTCTAGGATGAAGCACCTTGCCTAGGAATAATTAATATATGGTTTTAATATTAAGAATAATTTTCATTATGTCTGGAGGAGATACCATCTAAGTATCTCCTGTAATCTGCCGTGAAATGGAAACCATATATTTTACACAACATATAAAATTAAAGTCTGATAATGATACCTTCATGGAATTTAACACAATCATACCTACTTCATTAAGCTTACTAGTCTAGAACTGTTACAGAATTAAATTTCCATTTAGGAAATACAAGTGAAAAGTCTGTTACTGTTCAAAAGACCCATTGTGCTGTAAAGTAAGGTGTGGCCAAGTAAGCTGAAGCAACTGTATAACAGAAAGCTATAGGTGTCTGCAGTGCAATAAAGCTGTAGATTTTGATCTGAGGACAATGACAGGTTTCAGAACAAGTTAGCACTTCCATGCTCAAATCGTGTATATCTTTTAGAGATTTAAATAATAAAAAAATTCACACAACTGTTGCATTTACTACTACCTTTAAATATTAGGCATTGATATTTATTTTACCATCATATGAAAAGTTTCACTGTTGGTGGTAAGATTTTGTAATTTTCTTCACAAACAGATAAAAACAAAAGGATTAATCAAATAAATATTGTCAAATCTGTCCTTATTCTGTCCCTATTAGATTTTTTTATAAATTAATATCAAAGAAGGACTTATTTCATCATCCAAATAAACTGAATCTATGAAGAATGCAAGAAGAAAAATCCACAGTAAACTGATCCCCTCCTTGTAGTTTTACCAAAGAATCAAATGATATTCTGGGGGAAAGATATGTAGGAAAAGAAGAATTCATAGTTTGCGTCTATTCCATTTCAAGGTCAAGATTTCACCTTTCTTCTTCTGAACAGTGTTAGCCATTGGATCAGCCTATGAAACCATAAGCACTTAACTTTTATATTTCAAGCTCTAATAATCCATGGCTACCTTGGGAATTCATAGAGGGGAATAAGTTAAGTACTTCAACTTAGGAAGCAATATTATTAACATTATTTGCAGGTATCAACTTTGGCTGTGTTTGTGAAGCTAGTTTGTTTAGATACAAATGGAAGTAACTGTAACTCTTAAAAAATGTATTGTTCTTTCACTGTATACAAAACTTGATCATATTCATGTCTAATCAAACTTCCTTAGACAAAAAAGCTGATCTAAGTACATTTGTTTTGCTATTTATAGCTGCAAGTATTTACATATGAAGTAAAAACTGGAATATTTTAAAACTAAGATGGATGGTTTTAAAAAAGTACCCATTTTATTTACATTAAATAAAAGCTAAGCTATAGCATACAATTGGCGTAACATTTAAAAAGATTCTGTGCAAACAGTCAGCAACTTGTGGCTTTCCTCAGCTTGATCCGTTTCTTTCTGTAGCTTAGCAACATTAAGACTATAACAAACAAAAATTAATTGTGCCAATGCTAATTTCCATACGTGATGCTCATCCAAGTGCACTGGAACCATTCACATTTTAACCTGCAGCAAACCCACATCACATGCACACAATAATGGATTGTTACAATGCAGCTCCGGGAGGCACAGTGCTGCTGTGCTGCACGTAAGTGGCAATTCCACCGTATCAGGAACGTGGACTGTCAGGGGGAGCCAGTGCAGCTGAAGCAGATGTTTCATATTGATAAGCAGAGACTGGAAAAGAAATTTCTAAACCACTGCTTCTTTTTCCTTTATTTTCTCTACTGTACTTGGCAATAACTGATCTAGTCTATGTGCCACGTGCAGCCACTCTGCTTAGTGTAGGCTTCCTCATCTCTTTCCTAAGTCAAAATGAGCATTAGTCACGCTAACTCACAAAGCTGCTTCTCCATTCCTCCAACTGGAAACTCCTTCTTGCCATCAGATAGGAGTATGCAACTTTCCCATGAATCCATTCTTTTGGATATCCTTCCTTAGGGATTTAAGAGGAAAAGACTCAGCCTACGTTAATATCATGTATCAACACAGCTCTAAAAGGTTCACATACAATGGGAATCTACAATCTTCATGCATCTCACGTTATTGTAAAAATATCTGAATTACAAAATGCAAACTTCAGTACAATCCCAAAAAATTGTAATTATTCCCTACCATATTTACCTTATTTGTTAAATTCACCATGGCATGAAGATTCAAAACTAAAAACTGGAATCAGAAGACAGAACTAAGATAATTTAAGCTCCATACTGAAACTATGCGAAACAGGTAGGCTGTTGGTACAAAAGCTACCACAGATTCATAGAAGTATTTATGTCAGAAGGGGCTGCTGGAGGTCACCTAGACCAAAGCTCGGCTCAAAGCTGATGCAACCAGACCAGGCCGCCCAGGGCTACGTCCAGTTGAGTTCTGCACATCTCCAGGAATGGAGACTCCAGATCCTCTCTGGTCCTGGCCCTTGACCCACCGTTTGACCGCTCTGATGATGAAAAAACGTTTCCTGTATCTAACTGAAATTTCCTGTGTTTCAGCCTGTGTCAGTAGCACCTTGTCCCGTAACTGTGCACCCTGAAGCACAGGTGGCTCCGTCTTTGCTGCACCCTGCATTCGATAGCTGTAAGTCAGAGGGGCAGGGGAAGGGCAGCCTTGGCAGTCCTGGGTACGCTTCCCCAGCGCTTTGTCATTTGCGAGCGTTAGGTAACAGAAAAAGGTTCATCACCCATGCACCGTCATCCCTGAAGAAATGCAGTCTACACTGAAACAGCCTCAATTTATACGTCTGCTTGTGGAGCCCTTTCTATAAGGCAGTAACTGTCCCTGCTCCCTTTACAGCACTGACTTTGCCTATCCACCCAGAGCAGTTTTCCTTGATAGCGTAGTTCCCATACAGTCCCACTTTTACCTGACTATCATCGTTTAGATTTGGGATTGAGTGGTCTTCTTGTTGCAGGCGACATCCCCAATATCAACCTAACAGACAAATTCTTTTTGAGGACATCTGTGGTTTTCTTCTCCTTCCCCACAAGGAAAGGCTGCGCTGGCTGTATCTTCCAAGCCTTAGGAGTCAGCTGAGCTTTGTGGAGTTTTAGGAACTGTGCGCCAGCTTAAATTTCAATAGAAAAGGCAATCTTTTCACTTGCAAATTAGTTTATAAATCAAACAACAATTTACAAAATACAGAATAATCTTGCACTGTATTCCTGAAGAAGATGTGAACATACAGCTCAATCTCAATGCAGCCTGAGTTATATTAAGAAAAAAATGCATGGAATACTAACAGTAAGATAAACTATACCCTCAGTGGTTAAAAGATTTGAAGTAAAAAAAAAAAAAAAAATCTATAAAATACACTCTGGAATTTATTGTCCCTTAAAAGCTCTACAATATTAGCTGCAATCACATCCCTACTAATTAAATATATATTAGGCTACAGCAATCAATGTAGTAATAGAGGAAGTAAATCAAAGGTAGAATGTACCTTACTAAACGTAGTGAAAACAGCTTACTAAAATGTAAGGAATTCTAAATACTGTGAGGCTTTTCAGAATACTTGACAAAACTAGCAGCCAAAAGATAAGTCAGTAAATAAAAAATCTCTAAATATTTTAAATGTTGTTACAGAGGAACATTCTAATATGTAAAATATTATTTTAAGAAATATATTTAATTTAATTAATTGAATTGCTAGGATAAAAATGACAGATGTTGGAAGACATCAGGAGACAAATTTTTAACATTAAGCTAACCACTAGAAAAAAAATTTCTACCAGCCATTATATAATCACATAATCTACATGGCTGAAAGCTTCAAGAGTAAGGCAGCTAAAAGGGGGTTGCTTTTTTTAATTCCAGAAGGCCTCCATCCCTGTCTTCGCAACTGCGCAGCCTTTTCTTAGCCACTGGCCACCGCAGCAGCCGCCCATGCGGAAGCAGCAAGGAGCGGGGACCGCCAGGCCCTGCGCGCGCTCCCCTCCCGGCAGGTGCGCCCTGGCCCTCGCCCGGCGGTGCTGGGCTCCCCGCGCCGCGCGCCCAGCCCCGCCGGCCTGGCGAAGCCCGCAGGAGAGGCGCCGTGCCGAGCCGAGCCGAGCCGAGCCGAGCCGCGCCACGGGCAGGAGCTCGGCCGCCGGCGCTCCGCAGAGAGGGGCTCCTGCTCCGCCGCGGGCTCTGCACAGCCCCCGGGACCGGCCGAGCGCCCCGGCTCTCGCTCAGCCTCCCCCGGCGCAAGGAGCAGACTTTGCGCGTGCAGAGGAGAAGCGAGTAACTGGCAGCGAACGTACTACCCTCCAGCACCTCAGCCGGTGGGGCGAGCGGCCGTTGAAGCCCCTCCGTGATGGGTGAACGGGCGACCGTGGGCTTCGCCGTGCCGGAAAGGCAGGGAAGAACAGCACAGAGCTCACCCCGGGGATGGCTGCTGGGCTACATCCAGACCTCCCTGGGCCCATGGTTTTCAGGGACATACTCCCGGTTTACACTGTGCAGGAAAGGAGGAAGCTGCTCTGGAATAATGATAGCGGACAGGGATCTGCTGAAGCAGTTTACAGAGACAGCCCTCAGACTTCCTTTCTAGGGATCCTTCTGGAAGAAAGAAGGATTCACACTAGTGGATTTATCCACACAAGTGACTGCAGATGAATTACTAAAGCACAGGTAGGAAAAGCGTAAGATACGCTCAAGCACCTACAGGACTTGGCAAGCTTGATTTCAGAATTGGCTTAGACTGATGGCTTTCAGTGGGAGTTTGAAATTCCTGTCTGCATCTGATGGTATGTAAAAACTTAAGTCTTCTGAAAATTTTACCTAGATGAAAAGCATTAAATCTGAAACAAAAGGTGGACTTGCCTGCGTATTTTCCAGGACATCATATTTTTTAAAATATCTTTTTTTAGCTCTTGCTACATAATTGATGAAAAGAAAGCAACTGGTTTTCTTAATTCTTGGATTAAAAACGATAACATTGTTAAGAATCCCAGTCACTGATAGAGACTTCTGTACATATTGTTTGCATTTTAAGTGCAAAAACGCAAAAACTCCCAAACAAACAGACCTCTAGCACTGAGAAACACCATGAACCCAGTACTGCCTGTCAAGCCTGTGCCTGCGGGTATACATCAGTGTGTTGCTGCAACTTAGAAATCATATATAAAAAGTATCTTTCCATGTGGATATAAATGAATTGTTTAACTACCATTAAGATTCTAAACTTGATGATTTCTATATACAACAAAGTTCCTAATCTTCCTTCGTTCCTTCTCAACCATTCAACCTACGTGGTATTTATGAGGGGTCAAACATTTACACGTTTGAATTAACTAATTGCTTAAGGTTTTGTGAAGGTCATCATCCTGGTTGACACACATGGCTGAACTACATACTCCAGAGCTAAAAGCATCAGAAACTAACTTTTGAGTTAAAAATCCTCTCTAGCAGGGACTGCATATTGTCATTTGCAGCAACACTTCCCTTCAACCTTGACATTGCCCCAAGTGTCAGATACCACCACTGAGCCACCACAGCCATAAACCCTTCAGCAGGTCACTGCTTAGCATCAGTCCACTCGGAGCGCAGACATTCAGCAGAACTTTCTGTTGCGAGCTCACCCTTGTCCCTGCCAGTATCTGACAGAAAGTTTGGGATGTACCTTGTGTCGCAAAAGGAGTGATGTACTTCACTCGTAAGAGGGAAGCAGCACCACGTTTATTGCAGTAAGATAACGACTTAACAAAGTTCAATTGTGAATAAGAACGATTTAACGAGATTCGATTGGCAAGGTTCACTCAGTTATTTACTGCATGAAGGACAGGGTCAGATGCACGTGAAGTGCACGTTGAGTCATGAGGTTCAGACTGGACCCCCTTGCTTTCTAAACTCCTTCAGAGAGGAGCCTAGGTGCGGCTGGATCCAGTCCTAGTCCCAGACTTGGTCAACAGTTTATGTCTAAGGGATTATACACACAATTAGTCAGAGATAAAACTCAGCAAAGTTTTGCAAAGTTTGCAAAAGCTCAGCATGCTGTTAATCCCTTACCGAGGATCTGTCGCGGGTAAGGAATCTCTCAGCCTCGAGGAGTAACCTTGCGAGGCGTCCCTGCTCAAGAGGAGGTCCTGCAGTGGAGCCCGCTGCCGTGCAGGAGAGCTCAGTGGGCTCTGGGCTGCCCCCTAGTTATGAGGAGGGAGATGATTGACTCATGGTCATATTTGCATGCTAGACGGGCCTTAGTTGGCGCATGTTCAACCCGCCCCTACATACGTGCTGTTTACAGGGAGGTCAGGTTGAGGGGGAGAGAGCACATCAGTGGGGGGCCGGGGGGGAAGGAGCACACCGTCACACCTTGTCAGCACAGCCATTCGACCAGCTCCCAACATCCTCTCCTTCTAGGGAGAGAGGAACTCCATGTACGTTTTACGAACCAAACCGCTGATTCTAGACTGAAAAACTAACGTACACATTTATAACGTTCCCAGGAACTGCAAGCCACAGGTGCCATTTCAGAATCTGAAACGGGGCTTGGTAACACTGAATGATAAAAGAAAAAGCATGTGCTTTAGCCTAGAGCTCAAACCTGGGCTTAAACAGCAGCATTCACTTGCATGAAACACAATGTGGACTGCCATGCAGACAGACTGATGGTCAGATGCTGTTAGAAAGTGATAGGCTCATGCATCTGAAAATGAGTGAAGGTGAGCCTCAGGAACAATCCTACTATCAGCAGAGAAAGGATTTAAAAAATTTGTGGGGTGGAGAGGAGAGACGAGGAAAGGAACCTGCAAAACATACCAGTCTGACAGCTTTGCCAACAGCTATTCGCTCCCTCAGCACACTGCCAAACAGACAAGGGAGTGGGGAGTGGGACAGCAAGAAAAACCAAAAAGGAAGAGCAAAAACTTAACCAAACTTGCTTGGCTTAGACCCTTACAAGAGGAAACAGCCATCTTCCATAACTACATTCTGCTGCGACCCATCACAGAAGGAAAACACAACAGGCAAAAAAGCTGCAGCTGCTACTGGAAAAAATGTATGAAGAAATGCTGCCAAACTTATTTCCAAAAGTATCACAAACCTGAACATCCCAAGAACAGAGTGTCTGCAATATGGCTGTATGTGAAGGAGATAAAAAAAAAAAAGCCATTATATATGTTTATAGGCCTGTAAAAAATAAAGGGAAGTGTAAATATTCATTCTCTCCTTCACAGAAAACAAGCAAACAAAACCCCCACAGCTTTTTAAAAACTACTGTGAGGTCCAAGGAGGAAGTACCTTGCTTGGAAAGGCTGGCTCTGTCCAGGGAATCTTGCAGGATGCTGGAAGTTGTGCTACCCTTTAATTCAGAGCTGTTTCTCTGCACTATTTAAGTGTCATACATTAAACGTGTAATGGAAAAGTGGAGTCATACAAACACTGTTAGGCAAAAAGCAACCCAAAAAATCATGCATACATATAAGCTGTATGAGCTACTGCTATTTGAATATCTAATATTTTAATCATATCTAATAAAAATTAAACAGATAAAAGTTTCTCACAGCATCAGGTCTCCAGCATACTGTGGGCAGAAGCATATGCATGTTACAATATACTTGAAGACTTTTAAATGTTTCCTGGATGATTGTACTATGAAGTATAAGCTTAAAAAATTCTCTGTAATCACAGCCAGAAAGGCTAATCTTTCATGTTTTATCCAGATGCAAGGATATTTAGTTTACTACAGAATCACCCAGAATGACAGCTCTGAGAGATGTAAAACATTGCTGTTCATCAGAGCAGAGCATTAAGTCTAAACCTTTCAATCATGACTATTTAGTTCTCAATTTTGTTAGCCAACTCCCACATCTTTTGAGCTGGTTCAGTGAGCTGATGTAGGTAATACAGGCACAGGCAGCTACTGAGGTGGCTACAACACTGAGGCAGGGCAATAGGGTCAATCTTCTGTTGACAAAGAGACCAAATTTTAGGTCACATTGCTCTCCTTTCCCTCTTCTAAAAAAGGCAGTAAAGGAGTATTTTGTCTGTATCAAAAGCCTTGATTACCTCCAAATATTAGAAGTGTATTCTACAGCCTGAGCTGTTGAAGAAAATAGATTCACAGCATGCCGAATTCCCAAGAAACAAACAATGGCATTCATTTTGAGTCATTATTAACCTAACAGACCATCAAATGAAAACACTCTGAAGTATGATTCAATTAACGCTTTAAAAATTAGAGCTTTTCTTAATGAACACATCCATGCCATCTACAGATTATTTAAAAAAAAAGTTCAGATCCATCTTCAAGTTAAAATAAACAGACCTCTTGGGTCCTCAATAAGGTATAATGTAGCCAGAACAGTGTTTCAAATGAGGACGCGTTTGCACTAAGAGAACTGTTGAAGAAGCAAAGACCAACGCTATGTATCCAGGAGTATTAACCAGCCATACAGAACCTGGTAGAATTTCAGCTCAGTCTAGTTTATCACAGTTCTTGTTAAGAAGATCGATTCTCATTAATTCAGAGATGCTGAAGATGGTAATGTTGAGTCAAGTGCTTTTATTAGTTAAGAACCAAAGATAAGGTCTAGAATGTGTGTGTGTGTGTGTGTGTGTGTGTGTGTAAAATGCACCTTCACTTTTCTCTCTTTATTCCCAAAAAGTCATTAGAAAGTTACATTTGGAAATTCAATAAATAATCTGGGAAATGAAATGAGATTTATTTTTGCTATTGTATGAGTTAGTTAGTTGCATATAGATTAGTGATTCTAGCAATACCAGATATACAGCTGGGTGAGTGATAATAAAATCCAGGGACCAACATTCTCCAAAACATTTCAGCTCTGTCACTCAGGAGGGTGACACATTAACAGATGATAAACCAACTCCAGAACATTTCAGTTTATGGAAATCAATTTTAAATCCTGAAATGTACAAGATTTTTGAGCCTTGAGAAAGTTTGCTTTAGTTTCAAGAGATTTGGCTTTGATACCAGTAAAAGGTATAAGGTAAATAAATGGAAAAATCTGGAGCTATTCTAAGGGCAATAGCTTTTAGAAGAGTAAATCTCAGTAGAATTGCTATCTTTCTTCGGAAGGCATCAGTCATAGGCTAAGAAGGGAACAATACAGTATCCTTTGAAAGCAAACAAAGAAAGTCGCTGTAAACAGAGCAGCTTTTCTCACTGCAACTATCTTTTCCCGAATCTAACTCCTAAAATTAATTGAACCAATTACCTGAGTTTCAATATTAAAAAAAAGAAAAAGCTGGCAGGGGGCTTGAAATAAAGCTGTAATTTTAATCTGTATTAAAACTGAGTTGGGAGCCAGTCAATACCCAATAAATTCATTTTGGTGGCAAACTATTTAAGTTACATGCTATTAAAGGATTTCTCTGTCTCTCTAACAAATTGATGTCTCATTGATGCATAGATTTCTGCAGTGTTTAAAAATTCAATTAACCCTTTGATGAATAAAACAGTAATTTATAGTACTGTTCTGACAGGCAAAGGTATTATAAATTTATCTAACATATACATTAGATTTATTTTTAAGTTTTAAACAGTTTTTCTTTCAATTTTATTCTCCAAATCAATCACTGTTTTATTTTTTCATTTTGCCTAATATTGCATCAGTGGTACTGGTGAGGTGCCATTAACTTCAATTAAAGTGAATTAATATCCATCAGACCCTTGCAGAATTAGGCCTCTGAGCACCAACTCTGCAGATCTGCAGTTCTCAGTCTGCTCTATTTGTGTAAACGATCCCATTGACCACAGAGCACAACTTGCATGGACAGGGCAGATCTGCAGGAATTCTGATTGCTTTCCTGACCCAGAGGTTATTAAAAGGAAAAAAAAAAGTTATTCTCCAAAAATACACTGCCACAAGTGGTGTTAGATCTATAGCAAAAGATATAATTTCATGCAGCCATTGATCAGTATCATCTGCATAATTTTTGGTAAAACCTGTGGAGCTTCAGCAAATTTTGTATTCAGTACAAGCACTTGATCCTGCACCACCGCATTTTGTCAGAATCACTTATAATTGACAACATTATTCTTCATGACAGAAACAGTTCATGATACTAACATCGCAATAAAATATCTGAATTTTATCAGGATAAAACACATATTTTAGAAAGCTATTAAAATAATGTGAATCAGATTTTTCATAAACTCATAGTGCAAAATTCAAGCAATGTTATAGGTTTTTCTTTTCAAATGGAGGTTAATCCCCGACTCCTCCCCTCCCCAACTTTTTAGGACAGCAGCAGCCCTGGTTATAAACCAGGGCTGTTACAATATTGGCCCTGGCCCTTAAAATAACAGCCACTAGGGTTGGGGGGGGGGGTGTCGGGGGACATGACTTAAGCGTGAACAGAATCATAGAAAGAAAAATGCTTTTCACATATGAAAAGCAGCACCAATAATTATTCAATGAATTTAGAAATCAACTCCAGCAGAGAAGTATATGAGACTCCTGCTGATATTGGTCATCTGAGAAATAACGATTTATTGCTGTTCAGTGCATGCTTACTTATGTGGATACAATTTTCCACTAAGAAATCAAAACAAAATAAGAGGCCCCAACATTTGCATGGTTCCTTTAAAGGGACTGAGAAATAAATTGAACACTATTAAGTCTGTTTAGCACAGCTGATTTAGTCCACGTCCATGAAGTGTAAAACATGCACAAACCCCAATGCAGTCAACTTAACTTTACATATTTTGTGTAAATAGGTTACAAATTAAGTACTGTTTAGCTGAAAGTTGAAGGGAGACATTGTAACATTTGGGTTTTTTTTGACAACATTCTTAATGCTTGCTACTACTTATTTTAACCTTCAGTCACAACTTCATTCGTATAGTTACTTTTGATTTATAGTAAGGTAATCAGATTCCATATGCGAGATTTCAAATTAACTCTGATGGCTTAAAAAAAACCCAAAACAAAAAACTCTCAAATCTGGCCTTTCAATTTGTACCTGCAAATACATACAGATTTGGTGGCTGGATCTGAAAACAGGTATCAGCATATGCATGAACTGCAGCCAGGTATCTCAATAAAACAGATCATGATTACATTGTACTACTCCACACAGGCTTATCAAAAATAGAACTGGGAGACTGGATTACTAAAAAGGGAAGGGGAATGTCTAATATGCATAGAGGAAAAATTATTTATTTTTCTTGCCAAGTACTACGAGACCTACCCAACCACAGATTCGATCCCAGTATGCTGTGCATTACGTACACTTCTAACTCATTAGCAATGTCAGAAACCTTTGCAACCAGCACCCTCAAGAATAAAAAAGACCATTGGGATGGTAGTTGAGGAAAGCCTTTCAAGATGCTGTGTAATCATTTACACCAGCAAAACTTAACTGCATTCATGCTGTAAGCAACAGATTTACACTCCCACGAGGTACAAATAAAGAGTTGCCACAGGTTTCCACCACCAATTCTCCGGTAGCTGCACCCATGTGACAGGTGAGCTGAGATGAAAAATTTTTGCTGACTCTTTCCACACATAGACAATACTACCACAGTAAGTGGTTCTCCCCATATCATCCCCCAAATATAGGATAAATAAGGTTCCTGCTTTAGCTAGCAAATGCACATTTCAACCAATAAAATAAAGGAAGTTTTCATGAGGAAAAAAAAAAAAGCAATGAAAAGATGTATTGTTTTTAGTCTGTAATGCTATTTTTTATAATTTTATTTCATTACTTTCATAAAAGAACCTCAACTTTTTTTTTTTTTTAGTGGATTCTTCTGTCCTTGGCTATGTTTTAAAAGAAATCCAGAAATATTGTCTTAATGGATTTCTTGGATTTAAGAGTTTTTAAAAACTAAAACAAAATCCCCTAAACCTTTGCCTGTAGAAGTGATTGAACATTCCCAAAGTTGGTGGAATTAACAACTCTAAAAGCGTACAGTAATGCCAGATGCTGCAGCCAGTTGTTGTTGACTATTTAAAAAAATGTAAATTTGAACACATCCTGACAGTATGATGCTCTCTCACAATTCTAATGTGTCTTACAGAGTTCCAGCTGGGAAATTACAACTGGAAGACATCTGTCCTTACAGCTTTTATTCCAAAATCTGTAAAGGACAGGCTTTTTATCTGACTGGTGAGAGCTTTTTGTTGAAAAGATAATTTCTGAGATAATCAATTATCTATCCAATTAAATGGCTTTTTGAATAAATCCATCTTTTCAGAAAAGGGAACGACAACTCTTCAGCCTCCCACCAATATCCTACAAATATCCTAATCAGCTTCCTACAGTCATACATGCTCTGGGAAGCAGAAGCCTGATTGGGCCTCCTTGTAACTGTGAGCCTAACTTCATCTAATAGCTCCTGCTAAGTAATAAGCTTACCAGATATCGCATGAAAATTATGGCACCAACTTGAATACATACTTTGTACTGCTCCTGAATGAATATGAATGTCTGTTTAACTTTACTTAACACTTGATGCTGATTCCATTCAGCTCACAGAAAAAAAACAGTCCTAGATTTTAAGGCAGCAGAATCAAGTCCGTAGGCACGTAACCCACCTAATTCCAGCAGAATACTCAGTGAAGTTAAACCGATGCCTACGCACTCCTAATGTTGGGTTCAATTATTTTTAATTCAAGAGCCAGATTTTACATGGTGAAAGATCACTTCTTTATGATCCAGTTGTCATACGACTGTTGATACCCTTGAGGCAAGGAAACTGGTTGATTCTCCTCCCTGGGGCGACTGGTAGCTCACCCTGCAGTCACTGTGCTGAAGACAACAGACAATCCGTACAACGCTAAGGAATTTGAGTAGGGCAGAACGAATTAAGCGCTTTGGGAGTGAGGTAATGACTTCCAGACATGCCTTCCTACCCAAAATATTCTATGATTCTATAATACAGACTTAAGCCCAAGACAGCAATTCTCTTTCTGAAAAATAAATAAATCTAGATGGCTTCTAGTACAAGCCCACAAATGAGAACTGATTGTTCAAAAGAACTTTACAAAGCTAGAACAGACCTGTGTATTTTAAAATCTGCTTTGTTTACACAGTCTTCCAGAAGATGTAATTCTTTGTGAAGTCTCAGTTGCATAAAACTTATTGCACTTCCAACTGAAATGAGAACCATGAATAGGCTTAATTCTGCTCACAGTTGCATTGCAGTACACCCAACGTAACTCGACTATATTTGCTTACCTTTTTGCCACCTCTAGTTAGAATACACACATTGAGAAACTCTCAGGTTACAAAGACTTTGATGGTCATTTTAGCTTTAAAATTCACATCAAAATATGTAGCTTTTCTGATATATGACTCCTTTCAAAATCATCCAGACATTTTTGCTAAATACAAATCCTGCTAAACATTGCTGTTAGGAACTTGTACCCCATTAATAATTTCACTTTCAACAGTCGAACAGCAAAGTCAACCCATTGCTACTTTGTTCCACCTCCTCAAAACAGATGAAAAAAAACATTGCAGTGGTAAGCACAAAAGGGAAGCATTTGAATTTTAACTGGAACTGGTAAGGTCACAGTGATCTGTGCTTATGCAGCCAAGTCTAGTAACATGGGGTATGAAATGACATTGGGTGACTATTACAAGAGTTAATGAACACCAAGGGGGACACAAATAAATTTATGTTGATATTTTGATGGAGAATTTGGAAGAGATTAGGTTTGTGGCACGCTCCTGAGGGAACCATGCCTAAGATGAGAAGTATGAGCTATGAGAATTCATTTCTGAGAATTACTTAAAAAGTAAATAAATAAGCAGCCACAGAAGTCTTGATGACTGGTGTACTGAGACCTGCATCTGGTTTGCTACCCTTGGGGAAGAGTTGAAAAAGAGAGTTCAACAAATCATGGATCTCAAAAGCAAAAGTAAGATGTATTGAAAAGAGGTGAATAGAAAATCCAGGGGAAAGGAAGGAAAAAAAAAAAAGAAAAGAAGATGATTCAAATGAACTACAGAAAAACACCAAATCATGAATAACATATTTAAACAATCATCAAGACAGATTCATTGAAGTTCTTGGTAGCTAAATGTCATTGTTCTATTTTTAGGTGGCTGGTATTTAACACGAAATATGACCTGTACTAATTGATATTTAACTACTGTATTTAATTTGTAAACATGATGTAAGGGAAAAGACAAGATGAATGCTTTATAAACATTAAGAAGAATGCTTCAGTGATTAAAATGGGAAGGATTTAGTTTATATCATCGGAGATAGCGTACTGTATCCACCAGTCCCTCAATGTCTGTATCACTAATTTGCAAGAGCACTATAATTGACAGCTTGGTAACAGCTTAGCAGGGACTCTGAATCCCTGGGACAAACACCGCACGCAAAACAACAGAGTGGACAAAGACGCTACTCATACGTTCCGTTTTCACGATCCCAGCTGAGAACAGCAGGTCAAAAGCCAGGTCTTGATCACATGAAAAATAGTTATAATTGGGGTGGGGCTAGAAAACCAGCAGACGGAGGACTAAGAATATGCGAACACCACAGCAGGTCAGACAACCTCCCCGCCAAGCCTTGCTCCTCGGCTCCAACGGCAAGGCCAGCGCAGCGAGGGCTCCCTGCGGCCGCGCTCAGCCTCCAGCAGTCGGCGGCTCTGAGACTGCTTACGCCAGGATCCGGGTTTCATGTTTAATAGCTGCTGATGGATTTCCTTCTTCCATGAATCTTTCTTAATGTATTTTGAACTTCTGTGCAGTTTCAGCACAGTTAAATGGGTTAAAATATCTTGCTATTGCAGATCTCTCTGTAGGTAACATCTGAACACTATTTTTTTTTAATAAATAAATAAGCTACTGAATATCTAAGTTGCGACTTATTTTTCTGTTTTTCTAAATATAACCTAGTAACAACATGGTCTTCCTGCAGTCTACGATGGAAAATTCCTATTAGTATGAAATGCAACATATTGCATGAGAGACAATAACAGCATCATAACACACACACAGAAACCTATTTGTATTTTCTGGTGAGGGAGTAGAGAGCTACTGGATGTTGTCCTTACTTATCTTAGGATGAAAGCCTTATTATAAGCTCATTTCAGTTGAACAAATCTCTCTGGGCTCCCTGCTGAGCAAGGCATTTAAACTTTAAAGCTAAAGGCATTCATTTTCTTTTGCTGACAGTGAAAACCATAGTGCACAGGCTCCGGGATGCGCATGGAAGCTTTCAGACAGTGCCGGGCAGAACGCATTACGGCATTTAGCTGCTGGCTGCGCTCCTCTGCGGTGAATGGGCATCAAAGGCATTCATTTCCACCGGTGGCACGAGGAGACGCTTCAGCGTAGCTACTGGTATCCCTCTCCGTTCTAAGTGCTCTTTAGACTCTAGACACAGAATAAAACGAGAAAGTATTCTGGGCAATATTTTTCAGCTCATTCTGATATTTTCTTATTTCTGAGTGGAATTTAGCCTAGTGGTCCACACTGAAGAGTTTAGAGGCCCTTCTCCAGGTGAAAGCACAAAATACACATCAATATGGAAAAGGTGCATGTTTACAGAACGCCAGCTTTCTGTTTTGCACCGTCCATGTTCCTAACATCATCTACTAATAAAGCCTTATTGGTTTTTTTAATCTTTTGCTTACTCCAAGTGGTGGTCTCGAACTGTCTATAAAAAGCAAATGTCAAATACATATCTGCAAAAGCCTGACTATACACTATAAAAGGACCAAGCACTTTTCTATATGAACTTATAAGCAAAATCTTAAATGCTTATCTTCTTACATAGTGTGCGACTCACAGATCAGAGATTGAAGTTTAATCGCTCCAATTCACCCAACTCTAACTAATGTTCCCAAAGCAGATATATAAATCATAAAAGCGCCCTGCAACACAGAGCAAGGCAAATCAAAAAAATATTTTCAGGTCATATGTCTCTTCAATTCTGCTTAGCTTAAATGTTTTATCTAGTCCTACTCTCACCTACATTCACTAACAACAACAGAAGTTTGCTTTATTTTATGAGGGCAGATTTTGGTCATCTATTCTCAGAAGAAGCTTTTTCTATGGTAATATTGAAATAGGAAAAAAAAAAGAAAAAAGAAGTCTTAAATAATCATACTGTAATTATGCCAAAAAAGAACCACTCAGATGAAATACCGTGTGTGTTAGAATTTACGTTTATATTAAACTTTCTGGTGACTTTTTTTTTTTTTTTAAGTATTCACAATTTATAGCTGCAAATAAGCGCAAGAGTAAGTTGATACTAATTGTTATCAGTACATGCAAATAATGAAGATTAGAAAACTACTGTCTAATTGTAGTGTTCATTACCTAGACTGCAGGCAGGTAGCAATACACCGTTTACAATGCTGCAGCAATAAAGCTTGAGATCTAACTAAAATAACAGACTGATCGACATTTGAAGAGTTAAATGGATGCAATAATTATGGAAATACTAGCTTACCACACTGTTTTGTTAATATATCTAAAACAACAGTAAAGGTTTAAAAAAAAAACAAAACAAAACCCCCAAACTAGTACTCACAGTTTACACTGGTTAGTAGCATTATGGGCATTTATTAAGTCACAGCTTTAAAGAAATTCTATCCAGCCTAGTCCAAAAAAAACCCAAACCAAAAACAACTTTATCTTAGCCTACAAAAATATTTATGTATGTTACTGACTTTAAATGTGCAAGTATTTGAGCTACTTTGCACTGAAGTTACAATGGGACTATTTTGCTTAAATTAAGCAAGTGTATAAGTATTTTTCTCAATTAGCAGCAGTATTAATACTAGTGTTTAGTACCTTACTAATATTAGGACTTGTATCAGTAAAATTATGAAACTGTTGTCAGCTCACATTACTGAAAGTTCTGGGAGAGACATTATTTTCATGACTTACATAAAGTGAGGAATTCATATTTTGAGTGAACATTACACTGCATATTTTGCTTAACATATTTAACTCTAAAATATTAATTGACATATATCAAACACAATGATTTTAAATAGTCCTGATAATTAAATGAAGGTGGAAATTTTTCATGAGAAGGAAACAATCCATTCTAATTGAATAACAAGAGTGGGCTTCACTCATGGTAAAAAAAGATTCAAATTAAACATTAGGAAAAACTGTCTAATGACAAAGATACCAGAATGGTGGAACAGATGACTAGAAGTGGTTAGGTCTTCATCGTGGTTATAAAATGATGTTTCTCTAATGGCAAATTAGCATGTGAAATGATGTTATGAAAATGCAAAATTCTATTTTTTAAAGCTGCCTAACAACATGCATAAACAAAAGTCTGTTGGAGCAGAGACTAAGACAAAAGCAGTTTTGATATCTGGGAGCCGCGCAGCAAACACAGAAGTCTGAACAATCACCTACATCACTCGAGTATCAGGAACTGATCCCAACAGGGATCAAAAATTATTTTGTGATTACCTATAAAAGGAAGAAACCCTATTTAGCTGGTCATACAACTACTAAAAAAAGAATACTGTAACAGAACATTTCAAGATTTCCCTTTTCTTTACAAGGGTTTTAATTAACATAAATGACATTAATAAAAATGACTTAATACTCCACTTCATAAAGCTTAACACAAATTTTAGTTCAACATCCAGCAAAGATGATATGTCCATAGTAATATGGACATACCATTTATTAGGCTGTCAAAAAGAATGAGTTAACTACAATCGAACGTCTTTTGGTATAGTCTTCTTACTTTTATATTCAGCCTCTGCTTGTTACTACTCTGAAAACATGTTTATAGAAGGTATTGGCTTTAATGATTAAGAATACTACAGAGAGAGCCAACCCATAACATGGTAAATGTTATAATAGCAAGATTTTAAATTTAAATTCCAAATGTCCAGCAAATGTGGAAGGGCAATGTGAAAGGATTGGGACTTACTACAAAGTTGGCATTGAGTCAATTTTTACAGGCTGATTACCTACTCTAACTATCAGCTCCTTTGAAGTTGTTTGGCAATTGGTTTATTTTTCTTACGAATATTTGCATAAAGGAAAAATAATACATTTTAAGTAGCTTCAAATCAGTTGTAATTAGGAAGTCCACATGTACTAGAAGAAATAATAAAAAACCAGCTGTATTTACTGTCCTGCTAAAAATGTATTGCATAATATTGTACCAAAATTTACAGTGCTCTATAACTAGTGAAACTGTGATACAAGATTGCATTTACTTTTATTTTACTCTAAGTAATATTACCTTCTGCAACTGTAAAGGAACTGCACTATCATATACATCTCTTGAAAAGAACTGGCACAGCTATAATAAAAACCATCCTTTTCTGTAGCTTGTTCTTTGCAAATCACCCAAATGCTAACAGTTGAAGAGAGCCTTTGATTTCTTTTCATGTTGGCACTGTAAACCCCCTCTTGTTCTATACACACATATCCCTCAACTTCTGTCAAAAGCAAGAACAAATTTCCTAACCAAAACTGAAAAGTCCTTGGCTTTTCAAATGACTATAAATTGCATGGCTAAGTGCATATGGCCACAGGGCTGTCACAGTTACTTTTCTTGACAATTCATCATAGCATACTAATTCTGTAATATCATTACTGTGTCTCTTCTCACTGTACTGATTCAGCCAGTTAATTTAATCAACTAATAATAGATTCAGAAATGGATGCAAAGGGCCCTAGCACTTCAAATTATATTACTAGAGATGCACAGCAGTGAAAGCAATGTATTTTGTACTTGCCATTAAATATAACCTCAATAAATTATATTCTTCTGGTAAGCTGGAAATTTTCCTTTAAAAGGAAAAGTAAAAATATTTTGTAGGAGTTCAGAAAAGCACTTATTCAACAAGATTAAAAAAAAACAGTTTATTTCATACTAAACATAACTTGTAATTACACTGCATTAATTTGAAGAAAAAGCTATAACCAACTATTTAATAAATTATCCTAATTAGGTACATTTCAAGGTAAAAAAAACACTGCAGCAAAAGAAAAAAACACATGTCTAACGGAAACTAAAGATGTATGATTAACTGCAAAGTGAGCCATTCAAACACGGACAATTAATTTTATTAAATTTTAATCTTCTCTGAAAATGTCAATGATGATTAAAAACATTATTCTCCAACATCTCAGTCCATTCTGCATGTCATGAACACTAATACTTTAACTTAATATGATAAATATTAAAAAAAAGTAAACCAAAGAAGTAGGCAAAATTTAAAGGAAGGCCACATCACATTTTTGCCCCTAAAATACTGATGTTTAAAGCAGTCCCCTGTGAATGTATGCAACACACTCTGATGCGATATCCACTCACTTCAATGAACAAACCTTCACAGCCCAAAGGCCACATCCTGCAAGACGCCACATGCCTAATGCAGACAGCAGGCACACTTAATCCGAGCGTAAAATTTCTGGTACTCCAAAAAGTGTTACCAGCTCTCAACACTACTGTGAGATACACACACGTGTGTGTGTATGTCTATATATATCTATATCTCTATATATATCTGTATATATGTATAGAAAATATCTTTATGTATATGCACAAAGTAGCTGTACCTTTCATCACTGAGATGTTTTTGCTTTGCTGTCATTACCAGATGAGGACCACAGCTTCATGACAGCACGGAGCAGCATGTCCCACCTCCGGCGTGGACATTTTTTGCCGGTCCTGGCAGCGCCCAGGGCCCGCGCTGGCCTGCAGCACCTGACTGCCCTTGCTTGAAGCCCCATGTGCACTATGAGAGCATTAAAAGGGGCAAGGATGCCACCGTGGATATGATGTACCGCAACAAAATCATGTTCAGCAGACCTGTTTGCAAGTCCCACATAGAATTTTCTACTTAAGATTAAATCTAGATGAATTGCCAATGTCAATCCAATTAATCTTTTGGGGGAGCTTAGAGTGAAGCCAATGAGACTTTTCACTTGCCAAGGCATTTTGCGTGTTGGAGCCTAAAACAGGAGAAAATATGTTTCCTGATGTAAACTAAGTTAATTTTGGCAAAACTCAGTGAGCAAGGGTGATAGAGATTTATAGACTTACTCCATGGACATGATTCAGGAAAGCAGTGTTTAAACATTTTAAAAATGATTATAGGCCTCCAAAATGCAATGAATCTTCAGTACATGCCTAAGCACTCTTACTGAAATGGGGGGGCCTGAATTCAGACCTACATTAAGGCCAGATAAACACATCTTTCTTAAAACACGTTATGTAGAGATCACCACGGACTCTCTAAGGTGTCCGACGTCACTTGTTACTAAGCATGATTCAAATTATGCCTACCTAGTCTAAAAGCAAGGCATCTCCTTGAATACCATAATCTAACAAAACAAATAATTTTCCTTTCATCAATATACAACAGCTTTGTTCATTACTGAGAAACGTTAGGTGGTGAAGTATTGAGTGCTATGCATTTTACGCTTAAATCAATGTACTGTCTTGCAGTTATGCCACCTAATGTGTTTTTAAGCCATGCGCTACAGAAATCAATGTGGTTCTTATTTGATATTCAGTGTTAAGTTCAGCCTCATAAATTTAGAATTGCACTCTGTTATTTTGATGGTTATGTATTAACCATGTCCTGTAAGTTTTATGATTTTATACTCAGACCTGCAGTAAATCATGCCAGTTATACACAAATGGCTTTATTTTTACTGTCCATTTGGAAGAGAGAGAAAATGATGATTCATTTGACCTATCAGGGAAGAAAAATACAGTATATTCAGATAAATTTCAGAAGGTGTATCAGTAACAAAATTAGGCTCCATAAAATTTAACTGAGTCTTCTCTGAGACAAACTGATTTGCAGCAGATAAATGTGTTTGATATACTTCATCTTACCAATATTTTACACTGGAACAGGCACACAACAGTGGATCATTCTTTGTAACACATCTAGCAGGTGTTATGCTATTGTCTAGAAATCAAATGCTACACTGTAAATAGTTTTTTTCTTAGAAATTGATACTGATATCCAGAATTAAAAAACAGCCTTTTCCCATGAACTTCTAAGCTATTTTAATAATTGATAAACTTTTCTAGCATTCTGTTATTCTTTTAAAGTTTCTAAATAAACTTTCTCTTGTACAAGAAGCCAGGAATAAAAAGCACCAGAAAAACAGTGCTCAGGCAAGTGATTTATTATTTTTTTTAACATATTCTGAAATTGTATTTTTCTTCCAACTTGCAATTTAATCTCTTGCTATGAAACAAAGCACAGACTCACTATCCACATGGCAAAAAGATTTTTTGCTCCCTTCATTAAAGATGGCTTCTCAGCATTTTATGCCAAATGTTTTCTTCGAATGGTAAAGTTGGTCAATTTGAGAACTGTTTTTCTCTTCACCATATTTACTTGGGACTAACATTCTCATCCTAATTTTTCTTGGTACACATAACCACCTGGTGACCCGTTCCCAAAAGCTGGAGCAAAACAGCCTCACCTATCACTGAACTGACAGGCTCCACAGCGTTCTCCCAGTCTGACAAAGCACCAGGTGTAGCAAAGATGAGGCAGCAAGACAGTGTAACGTCCCTTCATGGTGGAGGACATGAGGATTACATCAGAACTCCCATCTCCTGTTTTCTCAGATGAAATCCTGAAACTGGAATCCTCTTTCATTTTCCAAACGTCCAATAGTGGTTAAAGATGGAAAAGTCCATTTATGAGATAGTAACAGCATGTTATGCAGCACTGTAAATTTTTTAAATGTCACAATAGCTTAAAAATTCAGTGGATAAGAATCACAAGAAAGACTCAGTGTTTTTCTCCAGACAGCAATTCAAAACACAGAAAATATTCTGACAATATCTTGAATGTAATCCATGAGAAGAACAATTAAGAAAGCTTTTCTTTAAAGCTAGTCATGTCTACATTGGGCATTTACATCTACTCCTATAAAATCACAGCTCAACCGTTCACTGTTAGAGTAGAGTAAAAAAGGTGTTACTTTATATCATCCTGAATCGGTGCAGAGACGGTGCTATACTCATCTGCCCACAATTTACTGTCAAAGTTTCTTGGAATTAAGCCTTACATGTTCTGTAATAAATGCTACATCTATATTCCAGTATATGCTGTACTTTAACGCTCAGCAGCGTTAATCTCCCCCCACAGTAACAAAACTAAAACATAAATGAACCATACAATGTATTTAACGAGGCACTGCCAAACCACTACATTTAGTTTTGCATGAGTTGGAATAACCCAGGCAAGTAAGCTTGGTTTATCAGGCCTCACATTTTATACCAGCTTGGTTTCAATTTTGAACTGACTTGTTTTCATTAGTTGCTTTTATTAAGGACTACAGAATGATTGTACAGGTCTAAGTTGGGTGAGTTAAGAATCATAAATAAGGCCACTCTTATGTCACCTCACTAGAGCAAGGCAATCAGAATTTATTCTGTTACGCCTGTGTAGCCATTGCCTATGCACTGAGATAACAACTATGTATGTGTCTTGACGTATTAATTTTTTCAGTACAACTTCTATCAGCCAGAACTGCAAAATCCTGTGGTAGGAGAAGGTACAAAATTAAGACTATTCTAAAGTTACCATGAAGTTAAAATACATTTTATGCTATGTATTGTTAAAATGTTACTGCATTTGATTTTTCATGATTCTGCTAGCAAACAATCATCACTTGATACTAGGAATAAAAAACAAATTACTCCTGGAGACAGGATCTACCTGCTACAGAAGATATATCAATTCAGAGAGGTCTGTAGTTTCAGAGGTTTATAGATGACCTCTCTCCTTTCATAACAGTCCAAGACTATCAAGTGCACTGTGCACACAGAGTATCAACAAAAAAAACTGTCAGAAGTCCAAATGATGAACAAGAAATATAATCATATTCAAATCAGCTGTTGGAGTATTTACTATATTTACAATGGTACTTGTGTTCTTTTACAGTGTTTTTTAAAACACAACAGTGTGCTGGCAAGCAAAGTAGATGTTCTTATATTCCAATTTTTTACTTTAGTCTTGATTTTCCCTGCACAAACCACATATAGACTTCCATTTTGATGGTGGGAAGATGGAAATATTTATAGTTAAATGGAAGAAGAAAGGGGAAGGAATTATGAAGTATGTTACATACATACTGTATCTCTCCAAATCAGAAATGTTTTTATTCCTAGTATCTGATAAATCGTATGAGTTCACTGCTACAGTAATTTCTAGAAAGGATTCTCTATGACTAGGACAACTCAGCTGACTAAAACCTACACAACAATATCATGAGGATTAGGGCAATTTTTATTTAAAGAAAAATGTCATTTTAGGTTAACAGCTAAGGTCAATATCCAGCTAAAAGTTGTTTCATAGAAACAGAGAAACAAGACAGAGCCACAAGACCAAGAGAGAGAGAGCGTAAGGCCATAATATGGGAACATAACTTCACTAAAACATTAACCTACAGAGTCCATTTCTGCCCAATTCCTTCGGCAGGGGAGTTTCAGGGCAGGTTTCACCAGCAAACCAATAACCCACTTTTAACAACCCAAAGGGAGATATCAAGACAGCACACTCTTGAAAGACAAGAAGAGAATCTGTACAGCGGTTTTCCAATTTTGGTATATTGGCAGGGTAAAAAAATCTTCCCAAACCACAAAAAAAATTTGCTGAACGATCTAGCCTCTGGCAAAACATGAAACCAAACTCTCTAGGAAAGGGCAGGGCTGGAACAGATCAACTCACTGACTCTCAAGGAGCAGGGAAATACAAGGCAGAACACGCACTCGCTGCAGAGAGGGCCAGGAGAAATGACTCCTCCATACTCACACTCATCACACATCTCCTCTGCCAGCTTCCGGGCAGCCTGGATCGTCTTTTTAGGAACTGCCAAGTGACCCAGACTTCCCACCCCAAAAGGAGAGGTGGGAAAAACACAATCAGGGAACACACTGCACTCTTCATAAACAGCAAGAGAGAGCAGGAAGGTGCTTGCTAACCATCATTCTAGGGGTTTTCTTATCATTTCCCCTGAAAGAGGGAAGGGAAAAGCCTCCGCTGCCACCCGACCCATCACACTCCGGGCTCAGTACCAGCAGGGCAGCACAAAGGAGGTCTGGCTCCCGCCAGTATCCTAGCATCTAGAATAGGACACTGTTTTAACACTAGGGCATTTGTATATGACGTACATTTATATATCCAAGTTTGGTAAGCCTGCTTTTGCTATACATACCAACACATTATATACGTTTTTTTAATCACTGCTGCTCACTGGGAGAGAGCTGCGCTTTAATCTGTAATGCTTTTTTTTCTGAAATGTTTTTCCTGCCTACCATGGGAAAAGATTTTCCAGCAGCCATTAGCTACAGCCATTTTCACATCTCATTTTAACAAGCTATAAAAGCAGAACAACATGCCAATTACATGAAATAAATAAAATGAGTGGGTACAAGATGGCTAAGAAAACCTCTTGCACTGCATATATTTGTTAGAGTGTGTATTAGGGTTTCACTAATGCATTTATAATCCTGCAGAACAGTCTGGCACATCTGCATCTTCAGTACAACAGAATGGCAAAGATGATACAATCCTCAGAGAATTTCTATTTGAAATAATTTTAGCTCTGTTTTATGTATACCAAAGAAGCTGCCAGTCAATCTGATCTTCAAACACGCTGAACTCCGCAGAGGGAACTCTGGTAAACTGCAGAATGTTCACCTAAATGCATTTATTTTAGCAACATGAAAACTGGTTGCTGTATTTGGCTAATAATACGTTGCACATTTGGAACTTTGTTAAATACCTTAATTGTGTAGCAGAGAATAAGGCAGTTAATTTACACAAAAGGACACAGAGGTGAATTTTTTGTCTACATCTCAGAACAAAATAAGTAAATTCACTGAACATATGGCTTATTAAATTTAATAGTTCCTTTCCAAGATGATTCTGATTGCCATGTTTTGAAAGATAGAATTTAAAAAAATTTTTTTGGATATTTGCCGTTAAGCAGATATGCCATCTGTCTCCTCAAACGAAAAGAAACTCAACACTTCGATTACTATTTTCCTAACTGAGATTTAGTGTAATATATTTCTAATACATTGACTAACTAGATCTGACATCACATCTTCAACCTACCTATTACATTTTTTCAAAGACCTACCCACCTACAGGCATGCATGCCTACCTGAGACAGCATGCAGGAACCATAAGGAAGTACCATCACCTCTTGCATCACTGTCAAGCACTGCTGGTGACACTGGCTTATTTAAATAGCCATCTTGTATTTTCACTTAAGTTTTAAGGAGACAGATGTAGAAAGTGTAACACTCCAAACAGGACTTAGAATTTCTGTCACAAAATGTTCAAATTAAAAAGGAAAAAAAAGAAAATGAAAGAAAATAAAAAGGAAAGCCTCTCACAAATTTCATTGTAAAAATATGTATCACAAGATGCTGGACTGAACAGATCACACATGAGCTCTGTACATCGTGGGAACAAGTATAAACCTCACAGCATGCCAAATTTTTGTAATTTGCATATTTTACTTCAAATCCTCAGAAGTCCATCTCATTTTTCCTATCTAGTTATTTTCTAGGGAAAGCTTGTTCCCCTGTGGCCTTCAATCCAACACAGGCAGTAACTCACCTCTGTCTGAACCAGAACGATCTTATTTCATTCTCACTGATAACTGTATAGATTTTGCATCTACTTTTCAAGTCACTGAGTGTCTCTGTCAAATCCAGTGTGAAGAGGCAGAGCAGGCCAGGAGTAGTGATCAATGAACTACTGGCTCCAGCGAGTCACAGGGACCCGCAAGACCACGCACAGACTGCTGCCACAGAAACTCTATCTGGTTTGGTTCAGACTCAGAAAGTGAATATCACTACTTAAACCACATGAAGAGCTCAAAGCTTCAGTTGGGACTCAGGGACATATTATGTTCAGCACTATACGAATGAGCAGAACAAAACTAAATCCTACAGTCCATGGCCATTACAGGAAACCACAAGTGAAAAAAAGCAAATATAAAAATCAGGCTTCATCACCCAAATCCTATGTATACTACAGAGCTGATTTATTGCTACAATACCGTTCTTCTGTTAGTTTTTATGGTATTAATCAAAGCTGCACTTGAGCCAGGATTAACTCCTAACTCATGCACCACTCAAACAGTGAAATCTCCATCTGCTCCTGCCCTTTTGCACCTGGTTACCACCCCACAGCATGACAGCACAAAATAAGGCTCCCTTTTCCATACACTATAGATAGAAACAGGTTATATAAAGCTTGTAATGAAGTCAAAGAAACTTGGCACTCTAATGGTTTTAAATTTTGCATTTAAGCTAATTCTATTTTTCTATTATCCTAGGACAAAAGCAGAAGAGGAGGCCTGCTGTATCCCTAAAGCAGAAGCATACTAAGCAGGACACAGCCAACATTTACCTGCCTTGAGCCTAGACATGAGCACTCTAAAAAATTGCATTATTTGCAGCAGTATAGAAGTATTTTGTAACATCGCAAACCTGCTAGTAGCATAACCAGCAATAATATAACGTTGCTAAATATAAGCATATAAATAATATATAAGCACAAAGGGGCCAAAGGAGATGTGCAAGAAGTAAAATCTGCAAGATATGAATAAAGGCTGTAGAACAAGTAGGAAAGATGTCTGGAGGAACCTCAGCCTAAAAATAAGATACACTACGTCAGGAGCATATGAGATTGTGCCTTTCTTTTGCGGGAGGAGGACCAGAAGCATAAACCCACCAAGGATGAGTGAGTAAAATCCAAGCAGTAGTAGTTACCTGTTCTGGTTGCAAGTGTACACACACCCAAGCCCTCCAGCAGCCAGGGCCGCCCCTCGCAAGGCCCGTGGCACCATCCACGCGCTGGTGGGGTGTCCGTGTGCAGCAAGGCTGGGGGGGACTAACGCTGCAAATGGGTCCTCAGCAACGAATAAGAGCTACGTGTCTGTTGGTAATGAGCATCAAGCTCGTAAAGTCTTGCTCTGAAGTGTGAAACTGGCTGGTCTTTCAAGCCCTCCCCTAACTGTTAAATAACTGTATTTCAGCTGAAACTTGCTTTCAGCACAGGAAGCGTTGGCGCAAGTAGTCAGTTCATAGTCGCAGAGGGGAGGTGACAGTCACCATAAAACAACATGAGGCAACGTAGCTCTAACCAGTACAAACCACGGGGGAATCTGTCGTCTAATGCAAAATGAAGAAAAAAAGAGAAAAGGTGCCCCAGCTCCAGGAGGAGCTTTCTGACCAGCAGCAGGATCAGCTGAGGGGCCGAGCAACGGCATCACCCCAAAGCGCATCCTCCGCTGGGCGGCGCGCAGCAGCAAAGCTGCGAGCTCGCTGGCACAAGAGGTTTGAGTCAAACACACAGTGTCAGCACCGTTCAGTACGCTGCCTGCTACGGCTTCATATGAGAGCATGCTGCCTGACAGACATTAATCCTTAGATAACAAAATTACCATGAGATCATTTTTGCTTCCAAATACTTGATTCAGAGTACAAATCAGCACTCAAGCACACCTTTAACACAATCAGTGATCTTGCTGCTGTTAAATAAGGGCTGCTTTGTAAGGACTTTTTATCATCTCTTTAATAACAGCAGCTAAAATGAACTTACTGAATGGTATCAATCTTTACGAAAGAGCCTTGTACAAAATTATGAGAATTCACCTACCGAACTTTACTTTTGAATGATGTCACAAGAAAAAGTCTGTGTACAAAAGGAGGATAACTTCTCGTCTTTTTAGTCTGTCAGACTTCAGAAACCGTTTAAAAGCCGAATTGAGTATTTTGAGACTACCAGGGTACAGAACTAATTTCATCAAAAAGGTCCAGTTTTGTAATCATTTTCCAGACCAATGAACACTTTTTGTGCATGTGTAAACATAGCATGGACTATGCATTAGTAAAGTCAGCTCTGCTAGTGCTCCCTATGTTTATTCTAGATTCCGTATCTACAATCATCACACTTCTTTAGGATTGCTATAAATTCACAATCTTTATACATGCAACTCAGAGCTTATCCCCATTATTACTGATAAATTATTATAATGAAGTTACTCTCTGGTTATTTCTCAAAATTTCTCTTTAAAAAATTGTTAGCATTATTTAATTAAAAATTAAATGAAATTGGAGAACCAAGGTTTTTGTTCCCAGTTCCTGCAAAATTCATGTGAACGTCAAGACTTACTGAACTTCATTAGGACATATTGTGGTTACTATGCACAGAGCTTACAGAGTTGTGAAATCTGACTTCCGTAAATACAGAAAGCATATGTTGTCAAATTAGATACTGTCATGCAGACTATAAATGTAATTACAGTACACCTTTTATTTTCTAATTTTTATTGGGGATTATCTATAAACCTCATATTTAGAGCTGCAATTCAAACTTTTCTTTCCTGATGTTTCCTGCTGCAGCCGATCTGTTAAAACAGGCTTCACTCTAGTTGTATTCCATGATGCAAAAATTATTAACCAAATGATAAATCCATTCACAAATGCATTTTAAGTGTGAATGAGTCATGCAAGTGCTCACATAAAAAATGTGAAGAAGAAATTATCATAATATTAGATGGTTTGGTCTAGTGTCTGTCTTTGGATATGTAAGTCTCATTGCTATGAAAGTCAGTTGAGCTTTTTATTAAATAGCAAAATTTGTTCATAATTACTGAATCAAGTTTGTTGGTTAAAATTGCTGTTAGAAACATGCAACTTATGCCCATACTGATAAATTCTAGTAAGTTACTTTCAGTTTTAAGAATAAGTGTAATTTTTTATTTTTTTTAAATGTACAACATGGTTGTATAATTTTATTCACTCTGCTTGGTATACCTGTTACACTGTACATGAAGACTTGGCACTAAAGGCTAAGGCTGGCTTCTGAACAAAGTCATGGCAGTATTACCTTCTGATCTCAGTTATTTACTCCTGATTATTTTTACACCAGATCCTTCTACCATCTATGTAAATAAAATAAATACCTTATAAAATAAGGTATCTGTCATCTCATCTATTTTTATGCTCATCACGCTCACCCTGACACACTTCAGAGTTCTAAAAAGCCTGTTGTCTATTGGTTTGTAACAAACCCATGAAAGTACAGTATGTCTTTAGGTCTATGTCTATACTAATTTCAAAGTCACTGCCTACTTCTCTTCTCTCCCCTTGCACAAGTTTGTACATCTTTATAATACCTTCCAAATAATTTATCACATAGTAAAGATTTTAAAAAATCATTATCCTTTTGATCTAAAAATCCTTATATTTCAACTTTAATATGTTCTTTTGAAAGGATCTTCCTGGAGAAGTTGCCATGTATGATCTACTCTGCTGAGACATCAACAGTAGAGCTAAATAAAGACTTTAGGAGCTTCAAATCACATTTAAAATTGTTTGAAAAGTTTTGTTTGTAAAGAAAAAAACCCCACTTCTTTCATGATAAGAAAAATGAGAATACTACTGCAATACATATCACACAAGAAGACTAACAAAAAGGAAATATGTAAAAACAATATTTGAAAGTGTCAAAATTTATCAGCACAGAAATAATTTGAAGCATATCTAACATGCAGAGTTCTTTCATGAACTAGACTCAAATAAGCAGGGATAAAAGTAGAGAAAAGAAACGTATTGATCTCTTCAGATCATTTCCTAAGATGGTCATTATTTCTGTAAGATGATCTATTCCTCCATTATTTTCACCATGCAAGGAATTCATGGCAGATAGGAAAAAAAAATACCCCTCACTTTGCGCTTTCATACTGTAATATTCTGCTTTATAAAACATACTCTTAAGCCATCACATGTCAAACAGCACTAGGAGATTATTTGGAACCACATTAAAGTCTTAAGCTCAAGGCACTATATTGTATTAAAAAATACAGGAAGGAAGAATATACGTTCTTCCAGGCAAAGACTAGCAAATAGCATAATATTTTCACCGAGTGAGAAAATAATAGGAGAAATATATGGAGAAAAATACTAGTAGAAAATGAAATATATAAAAGAAATGGTTAATCTAAATCATTAGGAAATTGACCTAAACCACACAAGACATACAGCTACCTGGTCTATCTCCCATGAACTCTATTGTGTGTAACTATTAATGTTAATGATGCTGCCATGAAGGCCGCAGAATTTTATGGCAAAGAAATTTCCAAACCCTCCCCCACTTCAGCCCCCAAGTTAAAATGCCATAGTACTGATTGCTCCCTAAATGTTTCCTCAGGGTCTTTATCAAAACAGCTGGACTGAGGATAAGATAGAAAACACTGATTATTAATCTCTGCCTGCTGTGGTTATAGGTCAGTCTTCTAACATTTATCATAAGTCTCGTATTTCTTCTTCTCTCTCTCTTCTCTCTCTTTAAGAGCTATAAAAAAAATCATAATTGTAATCATACCATGCTGCCTTCATCTGTGATGATATCTATGGAAGTAACACGTAAGAAATCAACTCCTCCCCTCCCCCTCCTCCTCCCCCCCCCGCAAATCTGAAGACATAGGAGAAGGTCTTCATTTAAATTCATAAAATAAAAATGCTCTAAAAAATGACCTAAGAGAGTCCAGGCCGTGCTCCATTGAGTATACAAGGCACATACATTTGGTAAGTATATTAAGTCCACAAATGTGAAGTTCACCGGCAAGAGAACAATGAGTCCTGATTGAGTATGATAGACAGAGGGCAGGCTTGGTGGTGTGTGAGCTCCCAAAATTCATTATTTATCTGAATATGGCTACCCATCTTTAAATACTGTTGGGGAAGTAAAACTGTAGGTCAAGAAATAATATAGCTACAAGAATAAAAACTGGGTAAGAATAATAATAAAAGTGGTCTTGAAATATGTAGTAATTATCTAGAAAATAGTTATAATAGTTATAAACGGCAAATTAACCTAGATGATGACTCAAGGAGACTTTGAGTAACTGTTCAGGGACATAGTGACAGAACTGGGCAGACAAGGTTTGTTATTTTATTATTTATTATGGTAAATTTGGAGAACTACACAAAGGAAGGAAATGAACTGAATTATTTACATACATTGTGAGCTTTAGAAGTAAGTATGAAATGCATGAAAAAGAGAAAAAAAATACAACTCCAAATATTTCTATCTCATTCACAAACATACAATACAAATACGACTATTCAATTCCTAGCAATTTTGTGGCATCTACTACCACATTAACCCTTTAAGACCAACAACTTAAAAGGTTTGCTATAGTAGAGGAGGTTATTAAGTGAAAACAGCATTTATATACAAATAAAATCCATCTATTCTCTATATTGCTATATCATGCTTTAGAAAAATATCTGCATACACACAGTGTTAGTAAAAACACTTCTGAGGGGAGATTACTAATTCCTTTGCACAGGTGTACTGTTCACTGACCGTCTAAGCTCTACCTGAAACCTGAGCCACTTTGCTGAGCTCTGTGCAGTCTCATTTGACTCTTCTTTCCTTCATGTTTTTTCTTGCAGCTAATCCCCCACTATTTGCTTTCACCCACTCTTCTTTTTATACCGCTGCAGGAAGTTGTGATCTCAGATTTGACCTAATTCTTCCTGCCTCCACCTTCTTTCTACTTACTATACAAAACAGTTCAGAAAACTTTTTTTTACCACAACCTTTACTCATGTTGTTTTACTTACTATGAAAAAGAAGAAAAGAAAAGAGAGCTACTAGAGAAACTCCACTCTGTTACGCAATCGCATCCATTTCCCTCTTTTCTGTCTTCCTACTGACACTGTCTAATATGGCTTAAAGCTATAGTGTTCTGTGGGACATACTAAAATAGCATGCAAGTCCTTAAAAAAAAAACCCCAAACTTCTTTTGAAAGAAACCAAATTTCTAACCTGCAAAAATGAGAAACTTCACTATAATTCATCTTACTTCAAGTTTACTAAATAGAAATGTTACATGGAAAACAGATAAACCCATTTTTATCTGGTATTATGATTACTAATTCTTACGGCTCATCATCTGAGGAAACAGAAGCTATATTTTCACTCTTGAAAGCTAATTTGCTGTTGAGAAAAGTCCCTTAACCATTTGTGTGAAAAAATCCAACTGCTACCTTTCAATATTTCTGAATGACAGTCATGGCTCTAAGCAAACAAATGATGCTCACATATTGTGTCTTGCCTACAGGCATGTTGTTATAATTGAATGATATTATGCCTTCTTGCAAGATGGTATCTCAGTTTCAACAGGGCAAACATGGCAAGCAAGTATCAGTTTCCATTGGCATCTTGAACTTCCTGGCAAATACAGTTTCATCAACTGAAAGTTCTTCCTCTCATATCAGCAATACCCTACTGGAAAGCCTTAAAATAACTTGAACAGATATTTATAAGAGCTTCAGAAACCTTTTCCCTGAATTGTTGCTCAGGTTAAAATCTGGCCCAGAGAGATGTTACTTTCATGGTGTTATCTGAAGGCCTTCCACACCAGAATGCTTAATAATTTAAAAATAAAAGATACAGTGATCTCCTCTCTCTTCTCTTTTAACCTATAGGAAAAGCAGCTTAATTAGTTCATAGGTTCAATTTGTTTGCATGAATGACTGCATTGTGTATGCAGGAGCATATGGAAAATACTGAAGGGAGAAAGGTATAAAAGTGAGTTGAGTCTATATACAGGTTGAAATATTCTGTGTAGAGGAATGAACTAAGTTTCTTAGTCTAGGGTCCAGCTTGTGTAAACCCCTCTCTCCCCTCTGCAAACCTGGATAATCACCACGCAGCCAGACTTAGATGGACAGATAGTACACACAAGCACAAAATCCTAAGGCTGTTAAGCATTTTTAGGACAAGGACATTGAATTGGATGCCTTGAAGAGCTACCACAGAGTGTATCAGACACTTCTTTTTGTAGTAGCTATATCTCTTTCTGTAACATCCTTCACAAACAACTCTTCTGACACCAGCATTGCTCTGCCCTGTGGTAGAAAGGCTCTAGAAACTTGAGGTGATTTTCCCAGTTGGTAAAAAAACCAGTGACGTCGAGTCTGTGTGCAACCACAGTGTAAGTTTTGTTACTTACGTGCATTCACCAAACTTAAACCCAAGTGGATAACCAGCAAACAGTCCCTTTTTAGGACTCCGTTCAAACCACTGCTCCATTTCCTAAAAGCCACAGCACCTGATTCTGCACACAGAACAAGCTCTGCTGCCGGTTGCGTACATTATTCTCCATAAGGCCACTTTCTCTAGCCATGACTCCACATAAGTAAAGCTAGAAACAGTACATCTCCCAAAATTCAAGTGTTTTTTAGTACAAGAATGCGGAAGACCACAGCAATGGCACCCTCTGGTGACAAACAGTAACACATTATAATGAGATAAAATATTCAGCCTGGAAAAATGTTTAAAATCTATGGTTTCATGCAACCTGTATTACATAAAATGCATTCCTATGGAAAGTCACAAAATGTCGGTGGGTAATTTTAAGAGCAATTATAATTAGCCTTCCATAGCAGTCAACGTTATTGAAAAGGCAAATTCTTCAAAATACTTCAATTTCCCCATTAACCTTTGAAGGCTTCTGTTCTAGTCAGATGTCCTTGAACCATCAGCTAGATCAACTAGAAATTGAAAAAATGTTCCTCTTTATATTTATCATGAGTAGTATTTGGTACTCACATATGGCTAAGATTTGAGCATGGTCTCTGTAGTGCTACCAACAGTTTGTGAGATGCTGAAGAACAGAAGCGAGAGGTGTGTGAACCAAAGACTCAATAGGCAAGTGCTTTGGAAGCAGACAGACAACTGCTTATAACAAATCTTTAATTTGATTTGAGAGGCAGAACCTCAGTCTTCCTGAAGCACTGCCAGTCATCTTAAACCAATAATGTCAGAGGGTCAGCAATTTCAAATGCTACAGAAAGATTCAGCTGAATAAATATATAAAAGTACTTCCCTTATCAATAGCAAGAAAGAAAACTGTCTACCAACCAAAGCAAGAGGTCTAACCTCACTGTCATAAAATGTATAAAAGCTTAGATTAAGCAGAAATTTGTCTTTAATCCATGTTAGATACAGCGAAATTAAAAGCAAAAAAACCCAGTGTTCTCCAAATTGCTCATATAGTACCTAACAAAATGAATCTGGTTCTGCCAGGAGCTTCTGAAAAAAGTTAACAATCACAAAAAAAATTCATTGGTAAAGATAGATAAAACTCAAGTTTCTGAACTGGATTTCCTCTCCTATGATACAGGGAATGGAACTCATTGCACATTTATATCATTTACTACTTGAAAGTTACATAAAAGAAGATTTTGTTTTTAACAGAGTAATGTAATGAAATGGAATCTCTCTCAAAACTCAGTGACTATGGAATTATTTAATTTTCAACAAGTTATGTTTATTCTAATATATAAACACTGAAGTTTTGGCACTAAAAGAGCTAAGGCATAATTTTCCTATACATTTTCTAACTAAAGATCACACATGTCTGAATAGAATGTTATATATAAATATGACCTTAACAATCATATCAAATAGATGGTCTTAGACAAGTTGTCAGATTACTTGAAATGGACAGCAAGCAGACTGTAATCAAAAAACATATCAAATGAAATATTTAGAAACAACATTGATACTTAAACAGCCATATGTGTGTGGGGATATACACGTATTGCAAACAGGCATTCATTGTACATGCACATAGAGTTCATTGGTTAGACACAGACCAAGCTGCATAAATGAATGGTTGACTAGAAAATGTAACATGTACCTTGACCTAATTATGCACTAATCAGTGAAATATGCAAGTGGTTGTAATTAGTAAGATTACTAATGGTGTAATACACTACATGTACAAAGGTGCCAGTATCTGGCTTGAAAAAGTTAAAGCCTGTGGTAAATTTTCACAGCCTTCTGAAAGAGAAGACATAAGTAAAATAAATTCAGTGCATGCTTTCTTGTGATGTGTGCTTCAGTTTAAAAGGCAAATGTAAAATACACATATGAGGTTTCACTGTGATAGATTTTGTTAAACAACATGAGCAGCCAAACCTTCCTAAGGTTTTATCATTCATCAGCTGCTTCTAATGTATTCATTACCAAGCTGGATTAACTTTATCAGATACACATTTTTGCTATAGAAAAAGTATAAAAAGGCATTATTCTAATTCAGATATACTTTGAACAAAGGCACTGTTGCTTGCTTACTTAGGTGACCTATGTCATCTAAGTCTGCTTTATTAAAACTAATAATCGGCAAACTGAATAATGTGCTGTATTTAAGTTCTGTGAAATACAGTTTCATTTCTCTCTAGTAGATGGAAGGTCTTATAATTAAAATATTAATTGAAATATCTGATGGTTATTTTGAGATACGTTTTTCATAAAGCTCTCCAGGTTGCACCCTTCACGTGATACTATTGAGACACTCCCACGCAGAAATTCTTTCTTCATGTATTCCAGGAAGAAGGAAGCTAACAGCTAGCCTCAAGAGATTATAACCCCAGCTGTTGCAATATTTTCCAGGTGGCCCAGTTCACCAGCATGTATTTCTGTTTTTCCTCAGTTTCCTGGCTAGATCCTGGATTTCATTTTCCATGTCTCAATACCTGGTTTCCTTAGTTCATGTAATACTGCAGGGGGCTTTCACATAATCCAGAGAGATCACCCTTAAAAAGCAAACTGCAAAACAAGAAACAGCTTCATCTAGGTCCTTGAATGACACATGGACAGAAAACAAAATGTTCAAGGCCTGGCAGGCAGAAGATGGCATTTATTGCAGTAGAGGTAACTGAATTCAGTGACACTTCAGGGAAAAGACAATTGATAAATTTACAGATCCTGAAGCCCTGGCTCAAAAAAATAGGCAAGATCACAGACACCCACAGTCTAAGTCCTCACCATACTCATGCATAACAGATCATAAATTTTTCACACTCTACCATTTCATACATAATCAAGAGGGCTAGAAACACACATATTTATAGAATAATGAAACTTGAGATCCTGGTGTACAACTCTTTGGTCAACACTGAACTGAATGGCAAATCTAATGGCTGCTGAATTGCTAAATTCCAGCTAAAAGCAACTAAACTTCAGAAGGCATTATTTTACCCTTTTAGGCCACCTAAACATAGGTATCACTATTGCCACATCTGTATCTTAACTTTCTAGAATATCACCAAACACTGTTCTGGATAGTATTTATTTAGCTGTTTTGATATGCCTGCATGTTTACCACCACTTTCACTGCTTCACCCCCCGGCCTATACTAGAGGGTCATTGGGTTATATTAAAATTGTAACAAACACTTAAGCTTGTATATACTGTCATTTCACATTCCTGTCTTGCACAAGGCTTTAAGGTTTACAAGTACTGTATGTCCATTTTTGTCCTTAATCCCATCATCTAGCCTTCTCCTGCACTGAATGCATAAGCCATTTACCTGGACAAAACTGTAGTTGATGTGCAGCAAGTCTTTAAGTCACTCCTGCTAGTCAATTCCCTCATTAGGAAACTACTTCCTATCAGAAGTGCCCTCAGGTTTTGAGAGCACATCAAAATTGAATCCACTTAAGTAACTGAGCTTTGATACTATGCTTAATGACTTTTTAAATTTGTCATTTACAAAGTACTTCACAAGCTTTCCTAAAGGAGAGATGAAGTATGCCCAAGCACAAGCTAGCCTTCCTAGCACTCTTTCTCAAGCAGCCGAGGTAATGTGTGATGTACCGGATTCCATTTTCGGAGTGTGTGACATTTCATTTAACTCTCAGAATTTCCCTTGGACCATCTGGACACTTTTGCAGCCATGAACAGATCACACAATTGTAGGAGCTCTTCCTCCCTTCTCTTTCATATCTGTTTCCTGCTGCTTCCAAGCTACCTGGATTGATCTGTGGGGCAAACTGGCACAACGTCCCCAGATTATACGAACACTTGAAATTAGCACTGTATTGTAAAACACACTACGTCTATAGCTTCCCTGCTTCTCCTTGCACACAGAACATAAAGGACATACTATCTCAAAATGATAAGGGTATATTTTCTTTTTTCTAGCTCAACTAGAGAGTTCACAGATCTGCTCCAACTGTATGCTCACTGTTTAAACTACCCCTTGTCACAACAAAAGTATTTCCCATAGAGCAAAGCGAGTATTTCTTAGAGGGACTATTTAGGAAGCACCCTCAGTTTCTCATTTTTGTATTGGTTTCATGGCCCTCAAAAATTTTAATGAAGAACCTTGTTACTGGTTAATCCAAACAGAATTCTGTCACCAGCTAGAATAAAACTTGCTACTTTCAAACTGGTATTATCATTCACAGACATCAGCATGTATAGGCCAAAAGTCTATACCTAAGTCTGTGATTCAACGCTATCCTGGGAAAAACCCAGATTATACTATGGCATAAAACAGAAGCAACAATGAAATATGAGGTCAGTTTGAATTCTGGTTGTTTTTTTTTTTTTTTTTTTAATTTACATTACATATGGTAGTAGCATTTTCAAACTTACTATCTGAAACCACCACTGAAAGCTTCATCGTAGGAAAAAATATCTTTAAAAGGAAAAAATATTTTTTCTATTTTTTTTGTAAGACTCATCAGAAGTACAAAACACAAATACACGTATAAACTCTATAATCTTATAAAAAGAACACTTGCTCTCCAAAAAAAAAGGGGGGGGGTCACTGCCAAAACAATCAGCACCTAAGCTTAACTCTATATCAAATAGGAAAGAAGACATGATAACTGATAGAAAATGCTACCTTTGGAAAGTTTTCCATTATGTTTTGGAATAACTAGTTTTTATTTAATATATGGCGGTGGGGAAGCCCACCCACCTTCAGGAACCCTCTGCTATATCCCATATACTCCATATATGCGGGTCCCCAGAAACAATTGTCCCTGCAAAGCCAACACATGACATAAAAGCTGAGCTATATTTCTGATGTTTAATTTATTTTTCACTTTTGGATGTACCACTTGAAGACATTCATATACTTAAAATCTCACAAATGGATAGAACATGTTCACTAACAATTTGGTGACAGATTTGCTCTTATATATTTATATTGCTGTGTCTCAAAGAGATCATCAAAGAGAGACAGCAGTAAAAGATATGATATGAATTTAGAGCCTAATCCAATTTAAATTATCAGACCTGTAGATATAAAAGTGTTGCCTTTCACAGCGGATCTTCAATAAGCTGTTTTGTTAAGAAGAATTTTAGTATGAAAAACAAAAGAGTGAATTTAAATGAAGTTTACATTATTTCAATTTATCTATAAGCATTTCAAACCTGCTAAGGTTCACACAATTCTAATTTAAGATAGATCATACTAAATCTAAAAGTGAAGAAAATGATCATAAGCTTTATAAATGGATTTGTATGAGCACAAATACTGAAAATCATATTGTTAGAGTGATTTATAGTAATTAAGCCTCCTTGGGGTTACTTAGAGATATACTATAAGTGACAAAATTGATAAAATAGATTTATTATTATTATAAAATGAGAGTTTTTTATTTTGAAGTGCAGTGATATGATCTGTGATTAGCATCTCAATATTAAAAAAATAAGCACCCTTTGGAGCTGACATACTGTTTCATAACACAGTAGTTGAACTGTGTTTGGGGGAAGGAAAAGTTTTCACAGGGCTTTAAATAAATTCAGTGAAGTCTGCACATCATGAGTTCCCCACTAATATTGCAAGGCATAAATGGATAAAATCTCATATTAAGAAATGTCTTGTTTTATGCCAGCATCTCCTGCAAATCTGAAGCTACCAGAGAGTGAATTTCTCTTGAGGTATAGATTCTTGTTACTTCCTCTTCAAGAGGAATATCTAGCAGGTTATTGATTTACTTCGAAAGGACACAGTGTTTATGATGTAGGAAACCACTGCTGGGCACAAGCGTGAGAAATTAATGATGGCTTTGTAAGTGTCCACACTGTGGTGCTGAACCAGTGGGCAACTGTCAATCTAGATGATAATACATCCCAAAACTTCATAAAAATCAGTGATGTGAAAAAGCATTGATTTTTGAGCTAACCAAGATTTGTCAGAGAGGAAGAATAAAAAGCTTACTGAAGTTAACACCTCTGCGTATGCAATAGTTGCTTCATACTTGTGTGATTATTTTTCAACCAAACATACAGAAACTGTTATCATAAAAACCTTGCTAGGTAAAAATATACCTGTTTCTTGCATGCTGTTTTATCGTGTCCTTCTTTCTTTTATTAACATCACAGTTTGAAAAATTACCTCTTCAAAATGCAACCACTGCACTTCCAGTTACTTAATAACTCACGTGTTATAAGGAGGACAACGAAATGCAAACCAACTCATTCTTTTATTAGTGTCTGCAACACCATGTAGGTAGGTCCTGAGATTAGATTTTCTCTCAAACAAAAGGTATGGCACAGTGCATTCACGGAAATTGAGACAAAGTGCCAATCATGTTAAGAGAAGTTAATTCAAGCCACCAATATGAATCTCAATTGTTCCATAATGTCAGAATTTCATTAGTCAGTTTTTTATTTGAAATAAAGCCTTATCAAACCCCTACCAAAGTCAATGAAAATTGTCATATTTTCTGTGGTATTATTAAAAAAATTTTTTTTATCAGTCACTGATTCCTTTTTTTTTTTTTTTCCCAAAATATTTGCTACCTCATATCCACTATTACTACTGAATATACATTTCCTCTTTGGCTTTGATGAAGAAATGTATCCTGCTATGCCTATGGAGGGGAGATATTACTTGAAGCTTCAATTTAAAACACAAAAAAAGATGCTGTTGCAAACAAAATCAATTGCAAATTTCTGACCCTTTTTCTATCAAAACAGAAAGCATAATTCGGTTTTCCATTGTTTGCCTTAACAACCACTTGCTTGCGTTCCAAGTGCCTGACACACCGGCTTTGCTGAAAGCGAGACAACTGTTTGCGAGTGCGAGGAGGAGCCTAAAACTTGAAAAAATTCTCTTCTGAGAGGCACCTGAAGGTCTCAAGCATACTAACAAACAACAAATCCAATTTTGTCACCAGAGTAGCAGGGAGCTGGTTACATTGGCTGGTATCAGCTGCCTGAACGTTATCCACTGACGATATAGTGTCAGCGAGATTCCTCTCCACTTTTCAAAACAGCAAATATTGGAACACGTCACTTGTTTAGTTCATATTTGAAGTAAGCTGAGTTCCCACCTTGATCACCCTACTGGACAAATTACAGCAAATATGTTTTAGCCATCTGTTCTCATTAGTTTAATTTAAAAAGATGTGGGCAGAGAACATACCCCAGTATTATACTATTTCCAGAATTAACTGATGTATAGGTGTTCTGTTATAAGTGATTTTTGCATTATGTACAGCATCTTTTTATGAACTTAATAATCAATAAACTATACTAAACCAAAGTAAATATCTGTCTTATTTTGCCCTAGTATGATGTACAGGTTTGCTTTCTAAAAGACCCTATACTTACCAGTAGGCAAATACTAACGTTATATTTTTATAGAACTTTGAAAACTCTTAAAAAACGCATAAAAACTCAATCTAAATGTTACAAATTAACCCCACTGTTATAGTTACTAGCATATTGAAAACTGTTAATACTACTTTACGCTGTGTATAAAAATTGCATATGAGAAACTATTTTTTCTATGAAGCTGTTCATGCTTGTCATCATTCATTTTAATGTAATCTACTATAAGCACAGACTTATGTAAAAGATTATTGCCTGGAAAGTAAATTGTAAGATAAAGCAATCTATATTATGCAATATACATGTATTAGAGTTTCCTGACATTGGTGGGGAAAAAAAATAAATAAAAAGCAGTTTTAGTCAAAAAGAGAAAGAAAAGTGAAAAATTCTCCTTTAAAAGAGGATTCACATATTTTAAGTATGATCATATATTCTTACGCACATGCATTAAGAATATATTGAAAAAAGAGGCCTACCATTTTCCTCATCAGACTTATTTTCATTGTCGGAGTCAGTAAGGGTGAGGGCTGAGTTTTCCCGACTGGAGAGGCCGGAGCTGCGCCTGGATTTCATCCCTCTCCCCCACAGCCGTATGGCATGCTCAGGGGACATCCCGCCCTCCGTGTCCGAATCGGCATCGGAGCCGGTGCTCAGGGAATAGCCCTGGCGGAGTATTCCTATGTCCGAGCAGTAGCCGCTTCGGTGGGGAGAGGGCTCGCAAATGCCTAGTTCGGCAAGGGTGAAGTTCGTTCCTGGGAGGACAGTTAAAAAACAAACAAAGAAACAAAATTAAATATAGTCAGTTAAATGCCAGGGGATTGATTTTAAGTTTGAAAATAACGGAGCTTTTTAATTTCTCTTAACTATGCTGCATGCCAAGCCTTCACAAGAAATTACACAGACACCCCTCTGGTGCACAGATGAATATAGTTAAAATGGAAGAAAAACACAAGACAAAAGGTAGAAAATGTCTCTAAATTTTAGGTTAATTTTTTCCAACTATTTTGGCCCCAAATGATTCATTATTTAGGTATGTGATTAATATAAAGCTCAGAAGTCCTAAAGACATGACTTGCTTTATATTAAATACCTAACAGTGCATTTGTAGGACCAGAGCCTTGGCTTTGGCTTTTTGAATATCTGATTACTTGAAGAGCAGCTTTTTTTTTTTTAATGAAGAAATGAACATGAGCCTTCCAGAGAGGTAGATTTTTTAATTCTGGTTTTCATATCATTTATCACTTAACATAAAGCAACCACTTAGTTGCGAAAAACAAGTTTACAGAGACAAGAATCACTTGGAAGACCGCAAACCTACCAATGATGTAACATGAAACCTTGTCACCAGTTTTGCACACTACATTTGGCAATTTTTTTTTTAATATCTGCTACAGCAATCGAGATAGACCTCACAATCACTGTAATTGCTTTCTGCCCTCATTCACCATATTTGAGAACAAAGTGTACGACAACGCCACAGTCAGGAGGTCACTGGGCTTAAAGGCAAAAATTTCAGGATCTGTGTCAAAACACATGACCTTTAGCAGTTCATAACGTGACTCAGTGGGCAAAGTTGCAAACATTTCTTAGAGCACACGGAGTCCCCTCGGGCACTCAGAAAGGACAGACCTGTGCTTAATGCCTACTTAAACATTTTCAACATGCAGTAATGAACATGACTTCAAAAAAGTATATGGAAATATTCATTTGTCTCTATGGCTAAGTTTTGAAAAGCAGAGTGGATTTAGCTTCGTTCCACTGGACTAGAAATGAAGAATAAAGACAGACTGAAGTCACTGGCAGAACGGCTGCCAATTTTTTAATGCATTTCCTTAACTCACAGTGAAACTGAATCTGTGCCCTGTGTTTTTGCGGTTCTGTTTTGTCCTGAAGCAGTTTATATTTTTGTCTTTTCCCATATATGTTTATGAAAACGAAGATATATAGCGGCAGTTCATATATTAAGTAAAACTATACTTAAATGCCTATTAATAAATAGTTTTAACTAACTGGAATTTCTTTAAAGTCTTCCAGCTTGGTCACAGACTAGCCAAGACCCATCAGACAGCATTAAATACATCTAGCTCATCTCTCTGTATCAGCCTGCCGCAATCTCATAATATCACCTAGCTGTTGAAGCATTTTAGGGTGAGGTGGGTACGTGCAGATCGATATAAGGTAAAATTAAGGCCCCGCTTCGCCCCGGTGCGCCCTGCCCTCAGGCAGCTGGGCGCGCGTCGGTCAGCAGGCGCCCGCGGCTGGGCGGGGCCGGCTGAGGCGGCCCGCAGCCGGCTGTAGCCCCGCGTCGGTCAGC
>NW_020448085.1:3569136-3634795 GCF_003343035.1 Apteryx rowi
CCGCAGCCGGCTGTAGCCCCGCGTCGGTCAGCGGGCGCCCGCGGCTGGGCGGGGCCGGCTGAGGCGGCCTGCAGCCGGCTGTAGCCCCGCCCAGCCACGGGCGCCCCTAAAGGCTAACGGTAAAAAAAGTCACCGCTTTTCCCTCGCAGCTTGATTAACCCAAGCGCTTCCAGCGAGGGATGTGTCTTAACCTGCCTTCCAATGATTGCTCGTGTGTGTTTCACCATGAGCTGAGCAGTCCTAAAAACGAGAATCTCAACTGCATCTCAGGCTACAGCACTCTTTTTTTTTTTTTTTTTTAAATAAAGAAACCTGACACTCGGGACATTTAGGTGAAAAAAAGTTACTTTTAAGAGAAAATGTAAGCTTTAATCATATGCAATTTCAATGAAATACAGTTAAAAGTAGCTAGGTTGTTTAGAATTTTCTTAGTCCTATTAGCAAATTAACATTAGATCCAAGAAAAAAAAAATCACGCCATGCAAAACTGACCAAGAGAGAGACAGAGTGTGTGTGTAAGTAAATATATAAATAAAAAGTAGTATGAATTGAAGTGTGTGTGTGTGTGTGTGTGTGTGTGTTTAAGTTAATATATAAATAAAAAGCAGTATGAACTGAAGTCTACTAGCCTGGCAGTTTCTGACCAACACAGGTCAAGTGCATGTTGAAATTAGAGAGATGTAAAATGACTGAGGTTATTACAACAGTGAAGTTTTCAAAGTTTTCTCATTTGATGGTAACATAAATGTCTACAAATATAAACCAATTATGAACATATTAACTTAATTAAGTGTCTTGCATACACAATAAAATATTTTAATGATATTCTGTAGAATTTAACAGCCATTAAATGCCCAGATGATTTCACTCTAATTAGCGTTCCATATTGACGTCAAAATCTGACCATAACATCTGATGCAAAAAGTCACCTTCACAGAAATTCTCACTCATTTGTCTGAGAAAAATGGTAAAAGCCTGGAAAGTTGAAGGAAAAGGTGCAGCAGACACACAACTCACTTATTCATCCATTTGAGTCGTATTGTCTGGGAATGCGGCAAAATGCAAACAGATCCCAGAAATAAGCAGGGAAAGGTTTGAAAACTGACCAAATTTTAAAAAATTTGAGAACTGGATCGGGTCAACTCGAGAAGAACTGTAATGGCATCAGGCTACTGAGCCGCTAGAAGACGATCATCTGTGCCGTCTCACAGAAACCTCCTTGAAGTTTCACAACAGAACATGTGCCACATACTCCGGGTAGACACAGACAATATCCTGGAGATTTCCCTCTCTAGCAAAAACATGTTCTGGTTAGGTAGACTCTAAATTCAACTTAATTGTTATTAATTCAGTTACTTATTTTCAACGTTTGCCTGCGCAAAAAATTGAGAGCAGGTGTTCTGGAAGATCACATACACAACACAGTAACTTGCCATAGGGCAAAAGCTTCCCTTCTTCGCTTTCCAACTAGTAAATATTCTTGAATATGAATCCATTTATCTTACAGTGTTTGTCTAAGACCTCACTGAATATATTTTTACCCATATCTAAGCAGGTTTCTTTTTTTAAGTGTACTATATTGCCTCAGCATAGCCACATAAAAAGCACATTTAACAGGTGTTTTTACATCATACATACATATATACATACACCCCCCCGCCCTCATGAATAAGCAGGTATTTTTCACATTTATACATAGGTATGTACACTTCCTCGTATCTTCAATGCCCTTCATTTTACTGAATCGCTATCCTTTCTTAAAATTGGATGAAAAGGAAATAAAAACACTACAGTTAATGTTCTCTAGAGCTTTTCTTCGTCTGGATCAAGCAACCTACAGGCCTCATCTCCTTCAAATGAAACTGTCCATATCTCTTGAATAATATATAAACCACTTTCACTAATATAACACTCTCACTTACTCAGCCACAATTGTGCATCAAGGTATTAACGGCATTGGATCGCCTTTGTAAATTCAGACAGAGGAGAAAAATCGTACTACATGCACAGATCTCATTCACACAAAGATTCACGACTGGAAAAATCCTGCTGTTACTCTGCAAATAAAGCACCTTCACACGAGCAATGAGGACATCTAACTCATTTCACGTCCGCTCACGGGACACCGGGAGCAGTGCCAACTCGCTCCGTCTCCAGATTCTCCATCTCCACCACCAGAAACCGGCCCCATCCGCTGGGGTGAGCCCAGCCTGCCGTTAAGATTTAGTGTCTCTTTCGAGAAGTACCCTCCTTATGGCTCCTTAAGAGATTAGGAGATGAAGCAAATCAAGACCTTGCAGAAGAAAACCCATGGGAGGAGGGTAGTGTTACCTGTCGCTGGGAACTCGATTTACCCTGCTGCATGTCCACAGAGGGAAATCTGGCCCACGAGCTGAATAAAATGTGCTGCCAGCGCTAGCAGCCAAGCAGACAGCCCGGTCCTTTGGTGTTATACAGCATATTCTGCCTCTAGGGTATGCACGGAGCTGGAAGAGCAACTACACAGTAGTGAAACTTCACTTGCAAAGCAGGAGCACGCTTGCACGTTCACAGCTTAGGGGCGTTTTCTTTCAGATTCTTGTAGCATCTAGCACATAGCTGGTGACACTAAGTGAAAAGAGATAAACAACATCATCCCCTTCATAGGGGAAGATAAAGAAACCTCTTTCTCTTGAAGAACACACCACAAAAAAAAAAGGACAGTCATAAGGTTGTTTGTTTTTTCATATGCAGCAAAGCTTACTAGCTTCCCCCTCCCCAACTCCCTTCATCCCTGCCTGCAGAAATTGCTAGAGCATTTTACAAGTTATTAAGCTGCAAGATACCTTCAATTGTGACTATTTTCATTAAAGAAAAGCAGTTAATATCATATGCTCCTTTAAGGTATAGGTAACCTCTCATGCAAAAATAGACTGGTAGTATACTAGTTTATAAGAAGCTTAATATAATGTAATATACTTGATCATTATGCCCATAATCTACATGCTACGAATAGTTTCCCAGTAGAGTAGAAAAACAGCTTTATTTTGAATTTAATTTACATGTTACTAGTATATCTTTTAAGCTCCTTTCCTTTTACAGCAATTTACCACATAACTTATTAAGTATATAAATACTCACTAAAAGTGTGATTAATTCAATAACGTACAATTCTACTTATTACCTCAGCTACAACTAGAAAGCATTACCATATAAGCAAAGGCCATTTGCACCTAACCTTTAGGCACAGGTCTCATTTGGTCTATAACAAATTATAGGAATTGCCCTTCTAAAGATTAATCTAATCCAGCTGTGATCACTACAAGATGCCTCGGAGGAAGATATCTGAAACCAGTAATGCACAGATATGATAAGTTTGCCTTGAACACTAAGTCAGCAGTTAGAAACTGGACTAAGTCTAAAATCAAAAGGATATATGCCACTTACAATCTTGCTACTATAATCCATTACAAGAAGTCAAGCTATTTTTTCACATTCATATAAAACATTCGGTCTTTTTGCAGATTTTTGCTGTGTTCATAGCTATAATGATTTCTGATGGCATGAGTACCAGAGTTTAGATAGTACCAGTACCTGATAGTACCACTATCAGATCTTCCAGACAGACTCCAAAACAAAGTTCAGCGATATAATACTGTCTTCCTGCATTTTTGATTTTTTTTATTGTTTTACTTAAGCCATGATTATAAAGTAAAATATTTTAATATAAGCCCTTTCTTTAATAAATGATATATATATATATATATATTTGCATTGATACATTAGATATATTACCATACTGCATCTTTCTGGTGGCTTAAATATACATGAATCAAAGGTACCTTTGCTGTGCAACATACAGGATTTTTAACTACCGAAACACAATTAATACCTTTGTGGAAAATTTAATATTTGCATGAAACATGCCTGGAAAATTCTCTCTCAACATCATGGATATCATAGTGAGTGCAATACTCCATTTCTGACGGAAACACAAATTCAGGGAAAAAAAATATCACAAGGAAAAGATAAGCTCCTCTTTGATTATGATGCCTCAAGGTAGAGGAAATCCTCCATGATTCAGGAGGCCAGATAAGAGGTGATATTGGTCATTCTACCCAGGAACTGGAGCAACCTAAAGCTGGTTTCAGGACTTGGGTTTTCTCACATTCATATCTTTCATGGAGTTTATATAATAAATAAAAGAGAATATAATTAATAATTATACTGTCATTATATTATAATAATAGGATTATTACTAATAAAGTAAGTAATAATAAAACATTTGCTTGAACTATTTCCCTAATTCTCTATCCATTTTCCCCTAATAGTATTCCTTTAATCAGTGTGGGGTAGTGGGTAATGTAAGATGTACAGCTGCTGCGGGACAACTCCCAACTGGTAAAACTCACTGAAAACACCAGAGAATTGTTCCTTTGGAAAGTACACAATAACAACAATTAAAAAGCTATACCTTGTTCTAGATATAAAAAACTATAGTGGGAGAGTTGACAGTAGCATGGCTTCCTACATGTATGCATGCATGTTCACTGCAAAATAAAGATCTGCAGATGACTTATGCTCTTCAAAGGTTATTAAATTCCAGATAGGGCTAGTCAGGAAAGCTAAACATTTTAAAATAATCCAATATGAAGTTTAACTGCTTAATGATAATAAACACTATTTTTGTAGAGAATATTTGTGACAAATAGATCAGGAAGTGCTTTACAGATACTGACTGAAAACGTATGAGGATACCACAGGGATCTTGAGGCCCATCTCTGAAGCGCTGTCACCCAAGTGGTGTGCACATGCGCACACCCTCCTACTATCGTCATACTTGCTACAGCTTAGAATATACACGCACACTGTGAAATTTTGTCAGGATTAATAATACACTAGTCTCCAGCAACAATTTTTTCAATTCAGCAGAAACATAATAGCTTTCTTAAAAGTGAAAATATCATCTGTCAGCCTAAGTACTTTCTGGAGAAAACTGACTACAAGCAGCCACACGCAAATCGATATGCAGACAGACAGACAAACAAGATACCGACACATTGTTTTGAATTTGAAATACATTTTCTAGCTTTTCTCATTAATGACAACAAAATCCTTTAATTTTCTATTTTATAATCCCCTTTCTGCCTTGCTTCTTTCTGACTCAGAGATCACCAAGCCTAATACCGCGATACAGATGTTTCTCTTTCTGACAGAAAGTCTGTTGACAGTACTAATACAGTAGCTACATCTACACTTACAAAAATATAAGAGGTTATAAAACCAGGCATCCAATGCATCTAATGAGATCGCACTCAAGCTCACACTACTATACAATCTTCAGTTCTTTGGTCACATACTGCTTTTTCAAAAAAAAAAAAAAAAAAACCCTAAAACAAAACTAACAACCCCCCCCCCACCTTGTTCAGTGACAGCTGAGTTACTCTCATTTCTTTTCACCCTTCTCATTCAGTTTTCCTATACCAGGCTTTATATACCACAGAGCATCAAAAACCTACAGAGAACACAATATTATTAATTACTTCATACAATTTTCCATGGGTATGCTGAAGGTAGCCTCTGAGAACATCTCAAACACTAGTTAATTTATCTTCACATCCTCATGAGGTGAGGTTGTTTTATCCCCATTTTATAGCTTTTAATGTAAAGAAAGGGAGAATAGAGCAACCTCTTTCCAGAGAGCCCAATACTATGGGCAGAACTTGTACCACCTAAAATTTTTATTTCTTACATCACCTTATGCTGATGAACTTTTTTTCTCATACTCATACACTGTTTTAGGGCATACATTTATCTTTTTCTCCTCAAATGCCAATATTTACTAAGAACAAAATAGGACTGGGGAGGACAGGGGGAAGGAGCTAAATGGCAAGCAGGATTAATATTTACTCAGCACGGCCAGGTTAAAAAGCAATTATTCAGGGTAACATCTGACTTTCTTAAGCAGTCTTTCATTTCTTGTAATCTTTCAAACTTTTGCAAAAACTGAGCAACACTAAAAGGAGAACAGCTTAATTTAGTACAAAGGAATGCGTTTTTCCTAGAGAACTGTCCATCCCGAAACTTAAAGGAGGCAAGAAAGTATGTAATTCTGTAAGCAACTCTGCTCTCCTCCACTCCTTTGCCCTTCTGCATTCGGGCTGGGCAGACTTCACGCATTAGTTTAATCAACAAAATGCTCACGCAACCTTTGTCACTGTAGGCAAAACAAGATATTTTCTCCAACATTGCTCTCAGAACCAGTCAGCTGTCCCCCATCTACTCTCCAAACAAATTAGCCCTAAGTGGACAAAACCCATGGAAAATTTCAGCCTAAGTAGTTCAATCTATCAAAGTTCTGAGAACTTACCATAAGAAATGCTAGGCACACTCAACGATACATGACACATTACCATGCAAATAAGATCTTCCTTTCTTAGTCTGCTCTCTATGTATCTGCTTATCTCTAACAAAATGCACCATCTATCATTTAGTCAGCAACGGCTGTTTGTGGCCAAGAACAAATCAGAAATCCACTGGGTTTTGTGCACTAAACATGTTCAATGCGTACCTGTATTTGCATAAGTATGTCACACTGCAGTGAGGGCTTCCTGGGCAACCTCCAGCAGAAGGGGAAAAAATCTGCTCTTTTTAGGACTGCCTAGGGTCTAGAGAGACTATGAGTATGACCAGTAATCTAACACAATTCTATTCTGATTTTCTGCACTTTTTGTAAAAGTGACAAGAAAACAAGAGAAATGGTTCATATTTAAAAGCACAACAATACTTTTTTCTATCTGAACAGGACTGGAAATGCTTCTGCAGATGTGATAATAGACATTTTGGCATTCTGAAATTAGTCGTGCCACATTACTCATGTCAAAATACATTCACAGAAGTAGAAAGTTAACAACTGGGCTATTGTACAGCATGGGGGACTAGCAGAACTAACTTCCTCATCCTAAAAAGAAAGACTGAAAGCAACCCACAAAAACTATGACTGGGGGAAAAATAGCACAAATTCTGTCCTTTTCATCTGCAAAGTTAAGTCAATCCCACTGCACTAAGACAACTGTCAATGATCTACTTGTCTCCATAATGATGAACAGTGCCTGTGTTGGGATAAAATCTGTATCAATTCACAGCCTATGTACTGTGATACACTCCAATAGGAATATGTGGTTGTCAATGACTAAAATTCAGGTGCTAGTACTCGTATAAGTAGCAAAGAAAGAATAGAACATAAAACTTCTTGGCAAGTAATAATGTTCTTAAGTTTCCAGTAATTTTCTATAACACTTCCCAGCTCTAGCCTAAACACCCTCAAAATAACAGAGTTTTGTTTTGGAGGGGTTGTTTTTTCTTTTCTTTTCAGATGGGGTCTTATGAAGAGGATTCAGAGAGTACCTTTTCTATTCCCAGTCCAAAAGTGACTAAATGTATGGAATAATTTTATGTCAGTTTCCTTACTGGAGATCATGAATTTCTAGATCAAATCCATGACAGAAGCACCAAGTTAATAACGAATATAGTGCAATTTGTTGACATAAAGGTGATAGCAATCATACAAGAATATAGGAAGAATTATTTTCATATTGCTTTTTCACGTTAAACAACCTGCTCACCAGCACCTGATAATATCTCCTGTCACACTTTCATAGCTTTTTCCTATGAAGGGCAGTTGGGTATCAACCACAGCTCTCCAACAAACTCCAATTTCCAAGATGACTCAATTTAAAAAATATATATAATTAGGAGAGAATGAAGTGCTATCCCAATTGAAAGCAGACAGTATTCAGTATCTTCATTTCCTATCTGTACATATTTGCAATGCACAATTAGGCTTATGTTGTACAAAAAGTACAATGATTAGACCGTGGTACCAACAGAATCTAAAAGCTTTGTTTTCATCTCTAAAAATGGTATTAGTCATTTGCTTTCCTGCCTAGCTCATGAAGATGCCTGTCTCCTGTTGTAAAAGCATTTTAGGTATGTAAGAAAAGGCTAGTGAGTTCTCCTTGGTCTCCAGGAAAAATTTCGGTTGTCCAAAATATACTTGTACTTGTGGATAAAATCACTTTGCAATTAGTAATCATCATTGATACATGAATCTGAGTTCAATTTAAGTTAAGAAACATCTTTCTCTATGAAAATCTGTAGGAAACTGGAGATAAATTAGCTGGTGATAATTTGATGGATTAATGAAAAGCCTTTTCTTATTTTTATTTGTTAAATCAAGATTTAAAATGCACCAAAGAAATACACCACTGTTCTTGACTTGATAAATACACTGGGTTTTCAACAAACAGTAGAAGTCACAGGTAGTAAAGCTTTCATGCCTTCATAACTGTTTAATTGGGAACTATGGAAAAAACTGAATCAGCTGTCATCACAGATGAAACCTTAATTGTTTTCTTTCATACCTTGCTTCACAAGTTTGGAACGTGGATACTCTATATTTTATGAAGGTCCCCAGGCACATATAAAGATTTCTCAGCACTAGCAGCTGTCAGCTGTTTAGTCAGAAGGAGCTTCTTCATTGTAAACATCATGTCAACTAGAAATAATGGCAATGTAAAATGTGTCCTGCACAGTAGAATATAAGAACTTCAAACCATTATTCAGCTCAGAACCGCGTTGTTTACAGTCTGAATGATGTTGCTCGTGACAGGTTTCAGAAGGGCCAGAGATGCCAGCCTCCAACTCTGCATTTCTAACCCTGCTAGGAGCACAACTGGGGACCAACAGGAATGACTTTCAGCAGCGATAGAAGAAATCCATCTAAAATGGAAACAAGAGCTTTCCGGAAATGCCAAACCTATTCAGTATGAGTTTAATACCACCAGATGAGTTTAAAAAAAACCTTCCTCAACAAATCTATATAAACTTTATGTTAAACTTTAAGGATAATGTAATTCAAATCATTTGAGCACTACAATCTTGAAGAAAAAGATATATGTATTCTAATCAGACACCACTGAAAAGAGATTAAGTGCTTTGAGACAGTATACCTACCACAAAACAGACACAACCACATTTCTTTTATTCCATTCATTTTATGAAGAGATCAAGAAATGTCTTTATTTATTTGATTGAATTATAAATTGCTTTCAGCTTTTCATTTTTAATCCTAGTAAAATAATTAGTTATTTCCACAGCCAGTCAGTTGTGGCATTATAAATGGAGCATTTGGCACCAATTCAGAGTATTATTGGTCCTGAACTTTGCTACAGATGAAATACACATCCTTAATACAGGATTTCTTTCATCTACCAATGACTATAATTTGTAGGCTGACTATACCGCCACGAGCACCGAAGGTGAGCACAGCCTGGCCTTCCTGGCGCAGGCGGCAGCTGCCGCAAGACAGGCACCAGCGGCCCGCTGGTCTTACCAGGCTTCCCGCAGAATTAAGGAGGGAGGAAATACATTTTCCTTCCACGCACTCTCTTTTTCTTCCTGAGAGTAGCATTTTCCACACATATATAACATGCTGTTTTTCATCTCTCTTTGCTGTTCACTGTATTACCCCAAGGGCTAAATTTTCTTTTTAGTCAGTTGTATTTGGGCTCCTGCACTGACCGGGCGTGCACTGTTCCCCAAAACCCTCTTTCTACTTCGGAACGCAGCATTACCTTGTTACTGTGATCTGTTCCTCTGTTTTTTGACCTAAACTTCATTCTGTTGCAGTGTTTTAGAATTTCAATTCCAGCACTTTAAAGTTTAATTTTGGATTATCTTTCCCCTTGCTTTTCAATGAACAAAAGTGAAGAATTGGCCTATGTGTCAATAGATAGCTCATAGATTACATTTCTTCCAATTTTCTTCTGTTTTGGACTCTGTCTCCGATTTTATAAAACTCCATTTTAGCAACAGGGCTAGTCTTTTCCCTTCTGCTATCCTTTTACCTTCACCTTAGTCCAAGATCTTTAAGGACTTCTGGCATTGACTTTATTTTGGTCAATAAGAAAATGGAGACACAAACACTCTAAGCAATGAGTTTATCTGGTGTGTGATTCTTATAAGAGACAATACTAAGTTCATCCCAATTAAAAATGATTTTGTCAAATCTTCTTACACATGTGGGGAAAACATTGACCCTGCTTTTAAAAGCTCATTTTCCCCACTAAGTCACAGCAAAAGCACTTGTTTTTGCTTTATTAAAAAACAATAAACAAAAAAGACTATTTTAAGACAAAATAAACAAATTGATTCATTCAACATCAATTGGAAAAAATGCTTTACTCATTTATTGATCAGAAAGTTTCTGCAGATAAACTTTTCTTTTTTTAACATAAAATTCATACATTATTTATTTATTTTACTGCTTAGGGGAAGTAGTGCAACACACTGATCAGTCTTCTGGCTAATCCCAATTTTGGGACATTTTTAAACATGAAAAAATGTGAAATAAGGGGAAATAACTATCAAATTTTCAAGTCTTATGGGCACAAACAAAACCTCAGCAGAAGAATGATTTGTTTGTCTCACTGAAGTGCTGACTCCTCCTAATGATAGTTTAAATATCAGCAGTAATTCATTAATTCACTGCTTACCAAAGCAAATCAGCAAAGCAGATGAGGGAACTGATCTATTTAACCATCTTCCAATCATGGTATCTTAGCAGGGTGTTCCTTAGGAGACACCACTTTCCTCCACAGTCTGCTTTATAGAAAGAGAAGACTAAAGGTTAAAGCTGAATGTTCAGGCACTCCAAGATCACATTTTATTTATATATATATGTGTGTGTGTGTGTGTGTGTGTGTGTGTATAAATATGTGTGTGTATACATATATATAATATGTATGTATGTGTATACACAGGGTCCTTTATATATACATATACATACATAAAAGAAAGTTTAGAGCAAAATAACTTCAGGAGTCAGGAAAATCAGGACTCCAAAGATGATGTAGCTGTGCTTTTGCCTTGATTAGAAATTTCTTTGAACTCTGGTGACAAGCAGATCACAGGCCAGAGAAGCTCAGCAGAACCCTCCTTGATGTATTTGCAATATTTGTGCATCACAGAAGTATCACAGATCTCAAGTAGATTGAGTCAGTGCTTTTGTGCATAGATATTAAAGACTTCTCCAGCCTTCCTCCCCAAGTCAGCCAGCGGTACTACTAACACGAACATGCGATTACCTCACTTGCAATAACTGGTGCAGGCTGTTTTTCCAACTTTCCCCTTGCCTCACATCAGTAAGCTTCTGCTATAAATCTCCTTTCCCAGCAACTCAGCTCAGGATACTGATCTCTCTGTTTGTGGCTGAAGTTACACCAGAACAGACACTGTTTTGCTTCCTCTTCCCCTCACACTGAAACACTGGAGTTTCCTATTTGGGACTGAACGGTCACCAGAGGAGAGTTATTTGTCAGAGATTGTCACCTCATTGGTGCAACAGGCCCAGCCTTTCTGATATAACATATACCAAATCAAAGGTATAAATCCGCATCTGATGCGGATAAAACACAACATTCATGCTGCATTCTTTTTTTTTCTTTTTCTTTTTTTTACTTCCCCCAAACTGTGATCTCAATAACCATTTAATAAACACAAGATATTAATATTGGGCCACTAGGTTTACATTTTAACATACACACAAGACACTGTTACTGCTACTTTTTTTCATGTCTACTATACTGTTACTATACTATACTGATACTTCCAGAATCTACAATACTAAGGCTTTCAAGAGTACCTAAGAACTAGCTGTAATCAAAGCCATTTTACCTTTGCTTATTTCTGTATTCAGTATCTTCAGTCTAAAAACAAAATCTTAGCAAGCCACTAATATTAACAGATAATACAGTAAATACTACAAAGCCAGAGTAAAATCTGGTTTGCTTGAAAGACAGTTACTGTGCAGGTTGTTTTATCTAACTATTTTTAACACACACTTCATCTTACATGGTAAGTGCTTTTACTTGTTTCACAAGTGCCTTGCAGATCAGGTGAAATGATAAATTCACATCTCACTGATAAAGGTCAAGTATACCTAGATATCATATGATGCCATTAATATTTTTACTTTGCAGACTCCAATTACGGAATTCATTGGGTTTAGCAGAGGGAGCTCAGATTGGATTATTCATTAATCCTCACATTAGCTCTCACTTTTTAACCTACCAGCCATTTGCAAAGAGCCATTTTAGGCTTGTCCTGTTATTTCTTTTTTGGCTATATAGGTGTCACAGGTAGTTTTCAACCTGAAACCTGGTTTCTTGTGCAAGGGATTATGGAGTAGGTAAGAACAGCTCTAAAGACCAGGGATGGTGAAAATCTCTTCCTACCTGGTTACAGATTTTGGAGGAGAGATATTGCCAGTTCTGCACTCAGTCCCTTTTTCCATTACGTGAATACGGACAGAAATGATATGTCTGTGAAGTACTGTTGCACATCTCTTGCCTGTGGCCTTTTAGTCACAGTCTTCTCTGAAAAAATTGTTTTAATTACTAGAGTGGTAAAGTGCATGAGCTAAGTTGGCCAGCAACTTCAGGGGACTTAACCTACTGCGAAAGGTCCCTGGATACTTCACAGATTTATCCTTCACTTTCAGACCAATGTAGTTCTGGTTCAGCTAAACATTAAAACTTGACAGCACATACACTTGAATTTCGTATTTGTGCTTCTCAAAGGCACCTTGTTGCTCTATTTTCTTGTCATCTCTTTAATGACTATAAAACAGGGAAGAGGCATTTATGTTGGCAATGTATTCTTGATCTAAGTTCTGCAACTTTCCTTTGCCACTGAACCTGACCGCAGGGTCTGTTTTACAGCACTTATTTTTCCTTCTGGTAGGCTTCTTTATTGGGAATTTGGGGAACAATGTGCATAGGTATATAATCAAGGGAAAAGCCATTCCCATCTTCAATGAGAAAGTCAAAAGGAAGAACCCTTAAACCAAACCAGACAACAAACTAGAAGTTTCCGACAGATTTCTGACACGCAAAGTCAAAGGACAGGTCTGTAGCTAGATAGCCAGAAGCATACAGTGCTAATCAACTTGTGGTCCCGTAAGTCATTTGGGAGTAATTTAAGAAGTCCAAAATGGGGGACCTAGAAATCAAGTCATTCAAAGTCAACCATATTCTCTACAGAGGGGAAAGATACAGAAGAAAGAACTGATCTGCATAAAATGACCTGATGAAAAAATCAAACACTGAACTAATCATATGGCTGTTGAATCTGAAAAAAAGATTACTAATATCTAAAAATACACGGACACCAGATAGTGCACATCCTCAGGAACTGCTCACCTAAGTAAATCCTAGGTACAAATACTGTGCATGGACCACATACATACCATAATTTACCCATGTGCCTTTGGCAGCGGGATCTATAGCTCCTTTGTTAGCATTGGAGTCTACATGCTGTCCATCTCGTAGGGCTGGCTAGACACCAGGCACGTCCAGCCGGGAGCAGTAACACCTGACTGCAGAAGGCTGGAGGAGAGAATTTGCAAACAGGGAACTGGAACAGTGATTGTCAGGCACGTATCCTGCTCTGGCCCACCCAGCGGAGCTATATGAAAATGAGAAAAACACCATTATTTTGTTTCCACGTTACCTAATATTTCAGCCTTTTAATATTGACCTATTTAACAGTACTTCCCTTTTCGGCGTTCCACTGCAGGCACACCACACAGCAAATGGGTAACACTGTACAAGATTTATTTCCATTACATACTAATGTCACTGCTATTCTCCTCTGAGCTGCAGTAAACTGCCCTCCACAGAAGGGCAGAAAGAACCCGACACCATTCTCCTTTTCTGAACGCCCCAAGCCTTCAACAGCACCAGTGAGGCTCTTGTGGTCACTGCATACTCCCATCTTAAGAACAGATGTGGCACTGTATGCTTTTGGTTTTAAGTAACGTCTAGCTGCCTTTCAAGCAAAGAGCTGTTTATCTACTTAACACAGAACATAGCCAACTTTTGTAAGTTTCATACATTACATTTATTTCAAAATGCTTGGCATTATTAATCCTTTTTATATTGTTAATAGAAAGATTCTCTTCAGAACCTCAGAAAAATCAGAAAGTTTATTTTTTTCTCGCTTTTTTGCATTGCATGCACTGATGAACTAGCCTGCTCAGCAAGCATTTAACAGATTAGACACTTGAACATGGTTTCAGGCAATGCTCTCTCATGTTTCTGCGTATTGCCTGATAAACACTTCAAAGTAAACCGCTCATAAATATGAAATGAAAAGCCGAGAAGTCGTTATGCACAGCTTTGAGATACAAATCTCTTTATTCCCCTCTGAAGTGGAGTTTGATTGACATAATGAGTCATAGATCCTGTCCAGGGACACACTGCCTTATCCCCTTTTCCTCAGGAGACAGGGAGTCTTTAAAGAAATCCACTTCAGAACTTTCTGATAGACAGCTACAAAAAAGTTGAACACTACACAAATTTATTATTTTATATTAATACCTACTTTAACGACTATGACATATGCCAAAATTGATTCCACATCCTTGAACAGGCCCTAATAACTAAAACTTTTAAAGGAGACCAAAGGCAAGATGTATATTTTATCTAGTTATCACTGACATCATAACACAGGCCTCGATTCTTCAAACAAAGCAAGACTCTTAGAGCCGCAGAGAACCCCATGGATTTCACCGAATCACCGAAGGGTTGAGGTTGGATGGCACCTTTGAGATCATCTAGTCCAACCCCCCTGCTCAAGCAGGGTCACCTACAGCAGGCTGCCCAGGACCATGTCCAGTCAGGTTTTGAATGTCTCCCAGGATGGAAACCCCACAACCTTTCTGGGCAACCTGCTCCAATGCTCCATCACTCTCACAGCAAAAAAGCTTTTTTTTTTTTTTTTTTTTTTTTTTAAATACTCAGATGGTTTCAAACAGGTTTTTTTATATTCAGATTTTCTTATAGTCTTATATTAAAATTCAGAATTTCAATACTTCTCCCTGTAGTTGCAGGGATCTGTGTATTTACAGGGTCTCTTTGCAGCCTTGGAGATTAAGGGACAGGTAGATCCTTACCTATTCAGGAACAGCTATTACTAAAACAGCTTCATGAATAAACTACTGGGTGAGCCCTTTCGGCTTGTACCAGTACGTTGCTGATTCTAACATGGTATCTACACAAGCGGCTCCTGCCTTGTGTTTTCCTTTAGCAAAACCGCATCTCCTGCATTTGCGGCACAGACCCTTCTACTGTGCGACTCGCTTCCTAGACCTGCCTCACTGCGGGGCCAGAGAAGAGGAGCGAGGCGACAGCCAGGGGCCGCTACCACCCGAGGAATCCCACATTTCCAAGACCCTCATTAGAGGGCATATTTATCAGGTACAGACCACGGATCGTCATTTAGCATACTTCACAGGTCTGTGCTGTGAAGCAGATAAGACTTTCAGGCAGAAAGGAACAGTTAAAATCATCTAGCCTGAAAAACCTCTGAAATGCTAATTTAGATATTGCTGTTAGTAAATGATACCAATTTGAAAGCGAGAAGAACTACTGCATGTGTAATCAGCTACCATTCCTACTCCACAGCAGTCCAGCTTTGAGCCATTGCAGTGAAACTGCTCATCACTAGCTCTATAAACAAAATCTATAAACAAAATCGTGTCAAGTTGCTACCCTGCAATGTTACATTCGCAACCTGTATTTGTAGTATTTGTGGAGGGTTTTTTTAGAATTAATCCAGTAAATATCTGTCTAAATTGAGATTCAACTTCTGGCATTTTATTTGCCCTCCATACTGTATGTATTAAATTTATACATCTTTACTGACTTTTGTCAGTCAAAACTCCCTATGAAATAAGCATACATAACATAACCGAGATTGATCACTTCAACTTCTCTTTCATTTGTCAATAGCAGTGCTATTATTAGTGTTAGAAGTGAACCATTTATATAATTTATACAATCATACATGCAATGCTAGGACTTAGGTAAGTGCTAACATATAATGTAAGTCCTAACATAAAACGTTAGCACTTGTGTTCACTATGCGCTCAAAAATAGTTTTGTTTTGCCAATAAAAATGAAAAGGATATTATCTTGAAAAAACATATAGTGAAACAATGAAATAGCAAAAAGACTAAAAATTAAAAGAATTAACTTCATATTCCATGTAAATAATGAACCAGTCAAGCTGGATTTTGTAGTAAAGGGCCTTTTTGATTTTGGGGCTTTTTTTTGATTTTGTAGCAAAGGGCTGATAGGGAGATTCAGAAATTTATGATGATGATGAAGCCACAACTTGGTAAACTGTACATCCACAAAGAACAGTGCTGTCTCTTCTTCTCCACACAAAATCAGTGACTGAGTGAGATTGCTATGAAATTATTTTTCCCTCAAAATATTTATTGTTAAGAACTTTTTCCATTGCTATTTATTGTTTGCAAATTGCAAACAAGTTTTGGTCCTGCAAAACCACACTGACTCACATTCCTCTACTATGAATTACAAAGTAACAGAATAAATTAAGAAATACATTTTTGTGAGCACTCCTCAGCTGTGTGCGATCATTCATATCTCAAAATTCAATAGTCAGCACAGGCTTCTCTAATCACTAGTAAGCAATATATATTTATATTGAAATAGGCATACATGAATTGCAACAGATACTGGGCAAAATGCAAATCTAGTGAAAAAGCCTACAACTAAATCTAAGCTTACTTGACTGTATGCAGTCATTCTCCAGTTCTGCAATTGTCAATTATGGATTGTCATTTCCTTGTAGATTAAAAGTCTTTAGCTCAAATTGCATCAGGAATTAAGGGTACACAGCTAGGCACATGTCTGAAAACGTGGTCATGTGTAAATATTAATTCTATTCCAGTGTACTGGTGCTAGATCACTGAGAGGCAAATGAGGTATCAATGACTAAAAGCCCTCACATTTTTTGGTCTTCTGCAGCACTCACAATTTGTATGCAATCCCATTAATATTATGTATGTGCAGAAAGTCAGATATTCCCCCAAAAGACTAGACCCTGAAATAAACAAACCTTTACAATGAAAACTGTGCTAGAAATAAAAGGGTTTCCTATTAACCAATGTTATATTAAGAGATTATACCTCAGTCGCTGAGCTTTCATTACAGGACGTGAAATATTTTGATACGGTTTCAAGCATCATTAGTTATTCTGACTAGGTCCAAACAGCCCAGCTGTCAGTCACAGCCTCGGCCCTGTCAGTCACTCGAGCAGGCTGGAACCGAGTTGTCTCCGGGATAAGTGCTCCTCAGAGATCTGCAGCCGCTGCTTGACCTACAGCTGAAAAGCAAGTGCTTTGCTCACTGGATCTATTAGCCTTTTGACTTCCTTCACTCACTAGTTAATATAATACATTGCTGAAGTGAGTGATTAATTCCATTTCTTCAGAGAGGGTGCTAAATTCTTGAAACCTCTGGCATGGCTATCCACAGAGGCACCAAAACTTCCATGTAATTAGTTATTAATTATAGAATTGTAGTTATTAAACAGAAACACGGTAATAGCCACTGCATTGTTTTAATTTTTTTTTTCACCTTCACTCCAACAATACCATGTCATTGATGCACCACAGATTCATTCAAAATAGACACTGAAGTAGCTACCACCTCTATATATTCTTGTACAGGTAATTATCTCTCAGCCAGAACCCTGTTCAACAAAGCACCAACTTCCAGCTTCTTCTCCTTGCCTTCCATGCACAGCCTGACATTAACGCAATCTCTTAAACAACAACTTACCATTCCTGTCATTTAAGATCCTACTGGAACAAAACTTCATTAAAGACTAAAATTCAGGTAATTTAAAAGGGAGGAACAAACCCCAGAAGCCTTATGCAAGTCTTCCTCTCCATTCCTGAAACAGAAGGAGATCTAGAATAGCTCACAGAAAAAAATTTATAAATGTATTATTCTTCCGTAAAAAATACTAACACAAAATTGTATCTTCAGGTATCTGTTTAACAAAAATCCATTGTTCATCATGTTAACAAATGTTTTAAATTACTTATGAGATCAGTGTATAACAAGGACTCCTGGAACACAGTCTGACATAAAATCTGGGAATCTGACCTCACGGTCCATTGCCTTGCAATGAAAAATGCCATCTTTTAGTTCTATATTTGAGGAATATTGTATCTTAGCATTTTCTGATACAAGTAGTTGTGGCAACATAAGTGTCCAATCTAGACGAGGAAGTTCCATTCCAGAAACACTGACAAAATTTTCTTTCATAACCGTAGAGAGAAAAATTATCAGTTTTGATTCTTATAAATTTTGTAAGTGAGGCTTATGTTGATCAAACATAAGCTCCACATAGCAGGACATCCTGGGGATAGCAGAACTCCACAAGGTATTTTGGAAGCATCCATAGGGACATAACTCCCTGCTTGAATCTTTTTCTCTGGGGAGAAGAGAGAGGATTGTTCTTCGTGAGTTATAGTCAGTTCTGGTTTTACATACTGGAATAGCTATTACTAAGAGAGACACGATATATGCTAGTTTGTTAATCTGAATTGCCTTAAGCTTCACCAGCTTTCAAGAAAATACACAAGGATGCCACAAAACCCCACAGAAGTCTGCAAACTGCAGTAACAAAGAGTCCTCCACTTCTAAAGCTCATGGTAAGGCGGACATTTTAAATGATCATTTTCAAGTACACATGGAATAGCTGCAGCTTCATCCAGAGAAAGGAGCAAGAATACTTTCAAATCTACAACAATTTGAAATGCATATGCTCATATGTACAAGGAATTCTTCCCATTTATGGCATTATCTAAATTACCTAAAAATTATGAAGTTAGCTAAAAGTTTCTAATGAATAGTGAAACAATCAACAACGTTGTATTTCAGAGATTACTTGAAAGCAGGCAACCAACTGGAAAAATAGGAAGTCAGAATTAAAAAGGCAAAAGTGCGTAACTGGCATGCACTACTTTGGCTACCATTTTCAAGGAAGTGTCATATATCTACTCCAACACCTTCAACTCAGGAGATTATATATATTTTTGGACAAAACACTGCTTACTTTGATGACCTAAAATGCACAGTTACGCCTGCTCAATGCTCAACGATAACTAGCTAGACCTCCAAGACGACCGCGTTTCAATGACAGAAAACAGGATCCTTCTCACACAGTGTGTGTTGTACTGCGTATTTAGTCCTTCGAGAGCTTTTGGGCTGAAAGAGTATAGTTACTACTACTCTCATTATTATTAAAGAAAAACATACACACAAAATTAGGTTTCAAACGCAATGCTTTATAGTCCCTATTTGTCTCTGTGGACGTACGCCTTAATGGCTTTACCAGACCTTTAACACTTGCCAACTAATTAATCTTTACGCTCAGGATCCAGCACTGGCATTTTATTCAGTAAGGAGCAGAAAATCGCATCCGCGGATTGGGCTTGCAAGGTCCACTGCATGAATAAATTGGGAGGCTGCAGGAAGAGTCGGTATTAAACAGCTCCTCTCCTCCCCTCGGTACGCCTGTAACAGCCTTCGCCACGCACGGAAGCTTCCCTTTGCAAACTTCTTACATACAATTTATTTTTATTTCCTAGAGTGACTCTTTTCAACCTTACAGAGACTCAGTCTTCCAAATACATTGACACTGATACAAAAAATATTACAGGGACTAGACATCACTTTAAAATGTAACTGCACTTCCAACACAGCCAATGTATGCACCAGCAAATTCGGTTTTCCTATGGAGAGCACAAACAAACCATAAAAATTAACAGATGACAGCAATTCGACAGAGAAAACTTTAGGCTTCTACTTCAAACTCAAACCTGTCCTAAATATGAAAAAGCACAGGGGAGAATATTCTGCGAAAAGAAAGGCCAAAGAGAATATGCAGCAAATAATTTCTTAAGAGAATAAATCCATTCTGTATTCCTGTTAAAAGACTTTTAAAGGTATTGTAAAAGAACAAGCATAAAGGGGTAAAATTCCCTCATCTCATTTACATGATATAGCTACAGTCAATATGGCCTATCTGGAGTATTATATGTCTTACTTAAGTTATAAAGCCAGGCAACCAGAATATTACCTTCAGTCCAAAAAAAAAAAAAAAAAAGTTGGAGGCAAAATTTTAAATCTTCATAATTTGTATGATTCTTATTTTTGTGAGTAACAATCTATAGCTAAATTCACTATGAGAAGGAAAATGGTTCACTTAAATGAATACATTTATTAGATTATTAAATCAAAAGCAGTAAAAGGACAGCAGCAGCACCCTGCTTGTTAAGTGTTTACTAGTTAAGCTTCATTAGTAGAGATTTCTTCAGGATGAAATTATTAAAGATTTTAATTGTCTTTTCTAGCATAACTATAGGTAAACCCTGGCAACACAATCAAATTAAAGAGCATGACATCTATTTTAGTCCATTAAATCAACTAAGTATAGCTAACTATATTTCTTTCCTGAGTAAAATCGTATTAGGAAACGAGCACTGGGAACTGCAGTTCAGTGAGCAGTACCAATGACAGTACAAGGCTCGTTTTCAAAGAGTCAAAAAATGTCCTCCTTAAGCTGTCATTTTATTAAGGAAGATTGCTAGTCAGTAATGGAATATTTCTTATAAAACCCACTTATTTTCCATTACCTATGGAGAGGCATTTGTTGTGTAAGTTCTTTTCCCCCTTGTTTTGCATCACTCGTGGAGCCACGTTTGCAGGCTCCCTTCATAAATTCCACAGCACCCTCCTGCCACGGAGCCGCAGCCTGCGCTCAGGCCGGCAGGAGCCTTCTGCTCATGGACCCTCTGACTGATCTGCTGGCCAGGAAAAGGAAAAAGGAGGTGAATAAGCAGGAAGACAAAATCCTCTTGTCTGCCATTGCTCCATCAGTGACAACTTATGTTTTTTTCTCCCCAAACATTTTCCAAATATTAAAAAAGAGGGCTAGGAATGCTCTAAGCATCAGCATACATGAAAAAAGACTTTGCAATTTAATAGAAGTTTATGGGGACTCAACCTTGTGAATTATATCCATACAAAAAAACTCAAGCCACGTCTATCCGATTTGAATCCTGAAATTCAACCCCCCCAAATAACGCACGGCAGCGTCTGCTCTGCGAGGAGACCGCAGGCAGCAGCCCAGCCGCAACGCACGGAAAGCACATTGTCGCTGTCTGCCATCCTCTCCGGGTGGGGAGCAAATTTACCAAGCGCTGTGCAAACTTTCACTCCTGTTTCGGAATTAAAATAAATCCCAGCATGGAAAAAAGGAAAAGAAAAAAGAAAAAAAAAAGGAATCTATTAGATTAATTTTTACTCAGATTAACCATTTACTGAAAGGACACAATTAGGTTAACTTCCTAACTGGCAACACATGCTACACCTAGATTTTAAAAGCAGCATATTGTGCAAATTATCATTTTGTGAACAGCTAGATCGCATTCATCATTAGGACTGAAATCGTCCTAGCCCTGTCCATCAGAAAACCGTAAGCACAAATCAGGTACAATTTCAGCATAGGAAGGACTGAAAAAAGCAGCTGAATAATTCCAGACTACTGGCCCGGTTCATCAGAAAACACAAGTAATGATCCACAGCATACCATTTAAACATGACATGAAGAGTATGGTTCAAAACAGAAAAGGAGAGCGCGGATTAGGAGAGCCCCCCGGCCGCCCCCGCACCGCGATGCCGCGTCGCGGCAGGGGAAGGCAGCTGCCGGCCGCGAGGAGCCGCGAAGCGTGAGACGCACAAGATCAAGGTACTGCGGGACGGGATCCGGAGAGGAACCCATCTGCCTCATTCCTTCTGCTTCGTGTGCACGAATGGAAAATAGATAGTGACCCTTGGACCTGAATTTGTTAATGGTACCTCCAAACTGAGACGATAACCAGCTTTTTTTCAGACTAGACCAGAAACTAATGGTAAATTACAATGTGAAGGGCATGACAGAGGACTCTGGTTTAGGGTTTTTTGTTTTTTGCTAAGTCTGTTATGAACAGAAAAAAAATTATCATCAAATACCTAACAAAATAGGTCAGATCACTTACTCTTAATAGAACAGTGCCATTTATTTTTTTATATAGGCCATTTATTTTTATTCAGAAGATATACCTCATTAATATTTGAAAGCTTCTGAACAAAACATTCACCCCTCTCACTCTGCAGTATCGACTGAACTTTGGATAACATCATTTACAGCCGTGACTTTGACACGGGAACAAGAGTTTTAACTTCCTCTGTTGTGTATGTTGCACTGCTACCTTAAAATAAAACGTCAGCTAGCCAAAGTCTGTGCAAAACTGAATGATTTAAACAGGGCTGATCTATTTAAATGTGGTGGAATAACAATTTATCTGCACAAACCCAGAATTATTAAGATGAATATTTAAAGTAGACTAGTTAAATTAATAAATATATCTACATGAACTTTCATTTGTAGAGATAAAATAGCTTTAATTCAATGTAGGGGCTTCCAAAAAATCAGTTAATGAGGCTGAAGTAAGGTCACTGAAATTCTGAGTAACAGTGTCCACAAAGCAAATGAATGCAGCTTAACTACTATTTTTACACACTGCTATGATCTGTTTTTCTCAGTGTCTTCATTTTGCTATACCTACAGTTTAATCTTCTTAGATGCACTAATAATTACTAGCGTTGTCTCCACATAAAACATTTCAACTTTTATGAACAGATTTTTAAGTTACTATGATTATGTATGAATGGGATCATTTTGTTTAACCATGCACATTTAAAATCATCCGGAATTTAAAATACTACTTTGCATACATTTTTCTAAAATTCCATGAATTCTAAACACTTTATCCTGCATTTTACAGCTACCTGAGGGTAACTCAGATTTTCTTGCTATCTCATTAGGAATGGGTGGATAGAGGCACTCCTGTTCTCCATGGATAGAGGAGGCTGGCCAGCCACACACATAAGCTCTACATGTATATTTAGTACTGCCCCATTTAAGCTATATCGTGCTTTGCAATTATAAGACAGTAGCACACAGAGGTGAGCTGTGGAAGAGGCTCATACCTTTACCCGCCACGTTACAGACAGGAAAACAGAGCTCTTAAATGAGCTTGCCTGAAAACTTGGCGGGACTATTGGCCAAAGCACAACTAGAACTCAAACTCTGCATGTGGCCTCTGTTTTAAAACAAGAATAATGTTGCTGGGCAATTCCCTAAAAGGAGTATTCATTTTTGACAGCAACGGTGCTCCCTGAATTTCAGAAGATTATAAAACAATCTTGTTTCAGGTTTTTAGAAGAACTGCAATACAAGAATTACATTGGTTAGAAGGATGGAATAACCTGAACAGCTCAGTTTGGAAGTCTTAGATATTTCATTTTTTTGCTAAACACTAAGTACATAAAATTAAAAAATTATTCACTCATGTGTCCTTCAATTGCAAAGTGGAGAGATGGCTCCATACAGGCACACTATTCTAAAAAGAAATAACATTCTCATGAAAATAAAGAAAAAAGAAATCAAGAAAATAAATAAATGATGTTGTCATGAAAATATTTCCTGTATCTTCTCAATTACCTGCCTTTTCTGAGATTTACAGTGCGTTTTACAGCTTACATTTTAGTAGCCATTGTACCCATTTTCACTTTTCAAAATTCACAACAATTTCCGTTATTTCTGGAATAAGATACCACTTACATTGTACTTGCAAACAACAAGGTCCAGCTAATCTGAATATTCGGAGTAGTTAGGTTCAGCTACTTATGAACTACATCTGTACAAAATAGATGCTGGGGATAACAGTGAAAGAGCACACTTTCCTCAACTCTAAACATACACAGCTCCTCAACAAATATATTTAAGAATACTCACACACATCTATATAAACGCATACACAAATTCCCACACATGGTTTTTTTTTCAAAGTCTTGTTGTAACTTAAAATAAGCTTACAGTATTTACTTGGTTCTGTCTATAAGGTTTTAGCAAGGTTATCCAGTTAAAATAAATTAACAACTTCTATGCTTGTTTGCTTTCAGTTCCTGATGACTTGGTATTTTAGAAATTTTACATGGAGGATGTCTGAGTGGGTGGAAATCTGAAGGTTCCAGTGAACAGCTCCAAAAAGATGCTTTACAAATTTGAAAGCAGCAGCACTTGGGACTTCAAATTACACTAGCACCAGCAGTCTAACTCGCTATCAACGCCGGCATTGCAAAGACCCAGGTGACCTCAGCAGTAGACCTGAAATATAGTTTTTCTTCTGCACTCCAACCACAAAAACACTCATCCACTAGAATAACAAAAAGCTTTCAGATTTAGACCAAGAGGTTGGCGTGGATATTTGTGCTAGGGCTTGCAAAGGCAGAATTTCCGAAAAAACGTGTCGGGGCCACATCCAAGCCACGTTAACGCTGTTTTTTCTCCCCAGCCCTAGCAGGGCACCCGCGCCCAGCTCAGCGGCCGTGTCTGCCCGGCGCCGGTGCCCAGCGGGAAGCTGGCTGGCGACGGGGCCTCCTGGCACTACGCGACACGGCTGAGGAATGGACTATCACTGCCCTGGAGACCGTGCTGAACCTGCATTTAAAATCCCACGCAGAAAGGGACCCTGCATAGCTAACAATAGGTTTAACCAGGAAGGCAAGAGTCCAGCACTATCTGTGTTTTATGAGGAGTCAAAATTAACTTTGATTCACAATGAAAGACACTGCTGTCCCTGACCTCTGAGGTCTTATTCCTGCTTCTATGTCAGGTCAAGACTTTCCCCCCAAATTCTGGCGAATTCTGATTTTTTTTCTTCCATTCTGCCAGTAATTTCCCTTTCCTATAATTTTACCGCTCTCCTGCTGGAATTCCAGGTTAGAGAGGCCCCACTCAGGCTCCACAGTTATGTCCCTTTGAGCCCACCTTTCCCATCCTCGACTACTCTTCATCACCCCAATCCAGCAGTGTCAGATTTCTTTATTAAATAAATTACATTAATAAAGCTGTCAAACTGCTTGAACATGAGTAATTCCTATGTTAATAAAACCCAGTAAAAGCACGTCTTTGACTTCACCTTCATATTTTTAAATTCTATTTTGTAACAACAAATAAAGCACTCTAAGCTTTATTTTTCTAAATGATTATTACATTTCTGTGATGGATAAAGCCAATATGTATTTGCTAGCAACACCAGAAAATTAGATGAAGGCGAGACACATGGAATTAACTGAAGTGAAATTCTCCCTTGTGATGGATGGCTTGAAGTTTCACTAATCAGAAAAGTTTGCTTAGAATCAAAATAATTTTCGATTAGTTAAGAATGCATGCTACACGGACAACAGATCAGCCAGGAAAAAAAACAACAGTGCAAATATTAGCTAACATAAATAAAAATGGATTACTAATCTAAGTGCAAAAATATCTTTTTTTTCCCTTTTTCTGCTCACAATGTTATTCATGCCCCTAAGCAACTCACTTAATCTTTCTCTCGTGTTCTTTCTCTGTAAAATGGGAATGAAACCAACATAATTTATCCCAATGGTATAATAGGAGAGCTGGAGTAAGACAAAAAAATTAAAAAATCCAAACATCTCATAATTATTTAAATAGGATTTAGTACATCAGGATGACATATATAATCTATGCTTTTGTTCTCTTTGGGAAAAAATTACGATGCACTTAAAATGTATACATTTTTCACTCTTAAGCACACAACTCAGTCTTTGCCATCTCCCAATTTATATCATTTTCAGCTACATAAAAGATGAAGTGAATGCATTTTAAGCTTTTTTGGACTTTAAATCTTGTGTAACTCTCCTCATTTACTACCCTTCACAACAAATTAACATGCATATCAAGACAAGTTCATTAGCATTCAGAGGCCTGTTAAAAAAGAAGAAAGAATCATACCTTAAAGTGCCCTGGATCATCTACTGGTTAATAAAATGAGTACTGAATAATTTTATGGTTCATCTAATCAGTTTGTTTTTCTTCCTTTCTAATCAAAAAGCTCTGAAAGCAAGTTTTACATCCTAAATAAGTAAATGTTCATTGTCAAAAGTACTGTATTTGTTTCCCAAAGGTAAAAATGATGTCAATACAAAATAAATAATAAATATGACTATATAAATAAAAGTATGATATGAATGCATTTTGGTGCTTCTAAATACAGCACTCTGGGGAACTGCAGTTGAAAAAATTACTCTTAGCACATAACAGCACTAATTCAGAGAAAAATGCCATCTAAATCTAACATATCTATAAAAAAAGTTCCATTATTAGTACATTTTAAATGCTTGTACACCACATAGGAGAATAAAATACTACGAAGCTTAGCATATGGCAGTCCCACTGACACGGCACTTCCCTGCGCACGACGACAGTGGCTACGTAGGCAGCCCCAAGGCACGAGACGAGTAAAACCAACCGTGTAATCACATACATCAAAAATAGTGGTGGCCAATCGCAATCATTTTAAGTGAATATTAGTAGTTTTATGATAAAAGCTGTAAAGATTACAATGGATGCTTCTTACAGTGAAATCAGATATAATGTAGATATTAATTATTAATAGTTAAAAACAAAAGAAGACAAACAAACAGCCTCCCTGGCGCAATTCTGCCTACTGCAGCCACTGCTGAACTTCAAGCTCAGCGGTGGTCTCCCTGAGCTGACTCACAGTCATGGCAAATGTATCTGTGGAAAAAGTTCATGTGAGGAAACAGGGTATCGCAGCCAGAGAGAACCAACACGCACGGAGGCCTGCGGAGACGCTGCCTGCTGCCCGCAGCCCTGCCCCAACGCGAGCAGGGCGCTCACCGACGCACCCCACGCTCCCGACGCCTCCAACGAGCTCTGGTACCTCACTGTCTTCAGTCAGCCCTCTCCTTTGGTCTCAGCATAAAATATCCATATTGCAGTATTTTAATTATCAACATAGCATAGCACAACTTTTATTAGAGGGATGAGATAACGATGGTTGAAAGTACATGATGATAATGCTGCTGTTATGACAAAATTATAAGTTTGGTAAATTTGTGACCCATAGCTCATGTGAAATTATAAAGAATGGTAAAATAATGCTCTCATAATTCACATCTGTTTCTTTTCTTGTTTGTTTTTTTTGTTTTTTTGGTTTTTGTTTTTTTGTTTTTAAGAAGTTGGCCATTGACCAGTCCAATATTCCCCTCCTAACAGCTATCTCATAAAATTAGGTTGCTCATCAGTATATGTGAATTTATGCCATGCTTTTAAATGCACTTGGAAATTTCAATTGTTAATCAAAAGTCTAAATTCTGTAAAGAATGCCAGGCAGGCACGGAAATCCTTACCTGAACTCCTGCTAACAAACAGGCTGTTCCCAGAGCACAAAGTACATTAAAATAGTGTGAACTTACTTTTGAGGTTCATACAACAAAGGGCCAAAATATTAGATATAAAGATCTATATCAGTTCAATTACTAATTCTTTTACCATCTTCTATTTACACCAGTTTTCCTTTCCCAGTCTCCAATTTATTTTTGATCCAAAGTGCTTTTGAAAGTTTCATTACGATTCGTTCTGGACAACAGATGAAAAATTCTCAAAGTAATATGAGCATCACACTCTTTTCAGCTGTTGGCAAGAGGCGCTGCAACTTCCCCCAGCTGTGAAAACCAGGAGCAGGGCTTCCCATCGTCACCCCGCCAACCAGCAGCTTCAGCAGATCAACCTCAAAGTTCAGAGCGTTTTCATCTACTGGCATTTCAGTGGGCAGCTTATTAGCCTACCATTTTTAGCTTTAATCTATCCTATAAAATAAACATAAAATGACCTGGAAGGTGAAATCAACACATCTACTTTATAATATTTTGACATTTTGTTTAATTTCTATGTTTTCTGTAATATTAATGTGTTATGTGTTGACAAAAACTGGAAAAACACACAGCGCTAGTGGAACACTTGATTCTGCTCATCTCCTGTGCATTCCTATTTACTAATCTAATTAATTTGCAGTTAATAAGGGAAGCTTTTTTCTGAGCTCGGCAGAAGTGCCTTCTGAGACGCCAGCAGCGACCGTCTGGCCACGGTCCACCTCAAGGCAGACCGCGTTCACGTGGGGAGACTGCTCAGGGCGCTTCATTGGGCTGGCTGGTGACTCTGGGCAAGGTGTTGGCTCGTACTTGCTTCTCATTTCTCTCGTCCCCTTTATAAGGGCACTCTCGTGCTTACAGGTAAAGACTGTTAGCTAAAAACTAAATTGTACTGTGATGATTGCACAAACAATGTTCGGTTACTCTGCAATCTTGCACGTTAGGTATCCCATATAGACAGGGACTTGGCTTTCGCTGTGTTTCCAAGTCCCAGTTACACCATTGCTTTTTCCTTCAGTCAGTCTGTGGTTTTGAAATATTACATAACTACTATATGGCAATATGAATTTGAGAGTTTTTCCTCTCTGGAGCTGAGATAGTATTTATAGTTGTAATTCAGCTACTGCTTAGCAGATGCCACTGAAGTCTCACGAGTTTATAAAAAGGCTCTGTACCAGAATAAAATTTCTTCAGGTCTTATGGAAGGCATTTTGCACTGCTTTTTTCCAAATGAATGCGAAAAACAAATGGTCATTTAAGTGAAGTGGCAGCAAGATCATTTGAAAAAGCTCATTAGCTTTTATTAAAGTAGAAACTTGCAAGCTGAAGAATAATACCCTCGATATCTGCCGCTACCACTCACAACCTCTTCTGGGACTGCTCCATGGAGACTTCCGGGAACAAACTCCTCCATCCTGCTCTTCTCCTTGCATCATCAGATAACACTCCTCAGGCTGCTGAGTATCCAACCTCCGCTTTCCCAAATTTAAGCATATGAGTGTAGAGCCATCGCATTTCAGATAACAGAAGAGGAAGCCTCAACAGGAACATGAGGGAGATAGGGGTTATAGAAGAAGGACTGTCAAACTGAGGTTCTAGTTACCCGTGCACAGCTAGAAGGGTACTTGCAGTGACCTGCAATCTGTCCTTCAAGTTTCAGCTGCCTTCACTTCATGCTCCTTCCACCTCAGTTCCTGTCTCCCCAGCTGCTCCCATCCCAGAGTTCCCACATTAAATCCACTCCAACCTCCAGGCCCAACCTTCCCTGCCCCAGCAGTCAAGCTGGCATACCCTGCTCAGCACCTTCTGCTCTGCCTGGATGCTGCCCTGGCCTACCCTGTACTTCAACCTGCTTCCCGTTGCCTTTCACTGGCCCCTCTCACTGCCCTCCCAAAGAGCTGCACAGCTAACCATGCCGAAGCCCCCACTGCTCTCCCCGGCTCCTTTCATTCCCTTCTCTTTTGAGCAGCAACAGCCTAAGGGATGCAAGCAGCTGAGAGCCGTCTCCTGAGAGGGTAATGAGAAGAAAACGGTATACCCTCCAGAGCCTGTGCCCATCCTCTGCTGCTCATGAAATCCTCCCCACCTGCTGAGATTGCCTGTTCCCCCAGAAGCTGGCTGGCAGCTGTCCTTAAAGGCAAAAGCAAAGTAAATAGTATTTGCCCATGCTGATGAAAGTATATGTGTGATGACCTGATGCCCTTCAAGGTACTGCTTCCATCTACAGCCATGCTGTTGGCTTCCTCTATTTTTATTCTAATTTTGTCCATAGCAATTCTACTATTTAGGCAAGAAGCAGAACCTAAGCCTCTATCACCACCACCAGCTGACTCTCCCAAATTGTGCACAGCAAGGTCACTTGATACCATCTTATACATCCTTTATCTTTTTACCTCCTTCCAGGTTATTCTGCTCAGCTATATTTCCAATTCTCTCTCTTTCTGGGATGGCCTTCCCCCCTCTCCCCCCCACCCTTGCTGATAAGACTTTCCAAATAGGAGGTACTTCCACAAATTCTGTTAATGCTTTCTCCTCTTCCTTCTTCTGGCCAGAGTGAGCACCCTAAAGTCCACACTGATACCTTTCTTCCTTATTCCTCTTTCAGCACTGCTCCTGACTAGCCTTTTCCATTTTCTCTTTATCTTGATAACTATCTTCCTTACTGATTCTCATATCGCAACATTTACCTTGCCTTTTCAACACTGAAGACACCACCACCACTTAGCTTCAGGAGCAAGTTTTTTCTGGGATTTCATAAGCCTTTATTTCCAATACAATTCCACAGAGGTTACATGTCCTTAAGAGAGGACAACCAGCATGAGAAAATACTGCAATTGGTTGGTGAAAGTGGGGGAAAAAAAAGAAAAACCACATATTTCAAGGCATTCAAAATATTTTGCCACGAATCTAAAGATTCCTGCAAAGAATTCCTTGAGAGAAAAAAGAACTAGAAAACGCGACAGACGCACTCTACCACCTGCATATCCAAAAATACCTACAGATTTCAGCAGAAATATAAAACTTCAAGCATAACAGAGTCCTTGACAGTAAGAAGCCACTTTCCACAAGTGCCCTCTCTCCCCTCATCTGCATTTCAGATTATGCCGTGCGTTAATTTACAACCCAGAGTCATCAGAACTTTAAGACAGTCCGCATAAAGATGTTCTTAAGTGGAAAGCGAGCAAGTTAAATGATAAGGATGCAAACATTGCCCTCCTGTGCAGTAGGGTCTACTTGTTACTTCAGCTGCTCCAACTCCTAGCAGACTTCCTTTGTTTCTTCTCTTTGGTGGCTACACAGATCATATGCAGAATTAAAGCAGAACATATGCTTCTTGGAGCTACTGTCAACAGAAAAATGCCTTTTAATAGAACGACTGTAAGAAGGTAAAGTTTGTGCAGAGATTTAGCTCAACTTCCCTCTCTGTTTTGAAAGCTGAAGTGATAAAGGCCTTTTAGAGATGTGATCTCTAAGGGGGAGAATTTCTCTTACATGAGCAAACAATGAATGAGCTATTTATTTAAACATCTCATTACATACGAATGAGATGAACTCAGACTGAACGATTTGGGTTTTTTTTTCAGGTGTATTGTGTCAGCATAGCTCTGAGTAAATTATACTCTTGGATTTATTGTATGCTTTAAACATACTAGGCTCTGTGTGTGTGTGTGTGTATGTATATAAAAAACAAAAAAAATTGCATGTCTGAAATTCACTGATGCTGCCAAATAACGAAGTATCTGCTTCCTTACCAAACGGTCATATAACCTCCAGAGACAGGTTTTAATCCCAATTTTGAAAAATATTACTGTAAACATGGCCAGGGACCTGATTTATTTGTTTTGTGGCAATGTACTATGCATGTTGGTAACAGTATCTTTTGATATGCAACTGTATTTTATCTATTCCAGAACATTATCTTGAGTCTCCTGAGGGGGATCTAATGCAAACCTCTCGCAATTTGAGCCATTTGTCATTTGTCTAACACACATTCCTGATGAGAACGCAAGTATATGGGTCTTTCCTAAACCCAAGAAATACACTAACTGCTGTAATTTCTCTGTCATCTAGAAGATAAAACAATTCCAATAAAAAAGAGAAAAGAGGGAGAAAAAGAGTATCAACTTCCCCCTCTCCAACTTAATTTTAAACAATGAGGATATAAAAATCATGATGCTGGGGTAATCTAAATATTTTTACACCCTTCAAAACCACTATGTATTAGAAAAAATGTAACTGTCAGGGAAAAAATCTGAATCTAAACTAAATGCCTGCTCTCACAATCCACTACTCCATACCAGAACAGTTGAGTAAAATGACATTTCAGATTCAGTAATTAAATCAATCCTATTAAACAATATTACAACTATTTTACAACTGTGAAAATGGCCTCTTAATTTCATGTTTCTTTAATCTACCAAGTCATTCTGTTAATTTTAAGTTCTTTCTAAGCATAGATATTCAATCTGGTTCTACAGATGATCATCGTGTTTTGAAATTCCAAAATTTGAATTTTATAAATATTACAACTGTAAGGTAAGAGGAGAGGCTACCATACTACTAGAATTTTTTTTAGACATTTCCTGAACTGGATATTAAGAGCCTGAGCAGTAAAAGAGATACTGGAGAAAAATCAGATAAAGTCAACCCCATTACATTTTTACAAACAGCAGAAATAAGTAAACATGCAGATGGACAGAAAATCCACACTAAAACAATACTAGAATTTTGTTAACAAAGACTGTTCTGCCGAGCGTCGTGATTGCCTACAGAAAGGCCACCACATAAAATAGCCCCCTGTGGGATGGATGTACTTGGACCAAGGCATAAAATTGTTACGCTGTCCAAAAAATGAGGGAAGAAGATGAATTTAATGTGTTTTAAGACAGAGGATTCTGTGAGGCAGTAACAGTTTAAGAGAGTTAGAGTATATTAAAGCCAAACTGACATATCTGATAACCACAAAACCTGCTTATTCCAAATATACTCTCAATTACAGTCATTCTGGATTACAGAGAATAAAGAAATCTGTTCAGCCAAGTACAGCATTACAGTACTTGCCTCAGTTTTTTATGTTGTTGAGCTCTCAAAGCCTCCCTGCGTGTGAAGGAGCCTCCCCAGTTGCCCAACTGGTTAAGCACTGGTGGGACTAGAAAGCCGGTTCACAGCTTGCAGCGTATCCTATACACGTCACATCATCGCGCGGATGTTCAGCGCGATGCTGCAACGGGAAAGACGCTTTGCGACAGCTCGTGTGGGGTTTGAAGCTGAACGGCCTCGTGGAAGCCGACATTTTCTTTGAGGGTCAACTCAAAACCCAAGCAGACCCTTATCTGCACAATACGAGGTATAAAAGGCAAATAGTTGTGGGAAGCAGATTTTTCCAAAAACATCATAATACACTGAATCAGTACCTCATCTGTGTCGCTTTGCTGCAGCAGAATAGCCAACGCGCAGCAACAACAGCTTCGTGACAGTTTGGTAATAGCAAAAACAAGCACAAAGGTTCATTTATTTATATAAGAAATGGAAGAGAAATGGGTAAGCATAGATGAGAGATTGTTGCGATGAGTCAACAAGAGAGAATCACATAACTGAAGTACTGAAGATGTCCAAAACCACAATCTGCTGTGCACACAATGATTTCAGAGAGCAAATAACATCTGATTTTTCTGTGCTGTGTTATGGTTGACTCTTCCACTTCAGAACAATCCTAAATACGAGTGTAGTCATTTAGTACTTCATTACCAGTACACCACATATTTCTAAATCCCTCAAATTTCTTTTAATTAGAAAGCTGCTAGATCTGTAGGCATTATAACAAACCATTTTAACCTTATTTTAATTTTTCATTACACAAATTATAACCCTTCATTAACTTTGGAAGACAGAGTATTACAATTGTGATATATCATCCCTCATTTTATTAACAATCTACTTTAGGAATTCAGTGCTTCAAGCAGATATGGGTAATAACGTGTGCAAGTTTTATTTTTGTATTTATAAGAATTTAGAAGCAAACCTAATATGAGAGCATACATTTAGTTGCTGATCCATACACAAAATTTTACTCGCTCTCATGCTATTTTAAAATTAGTGCCAGAATATGCCTGCACCAACTTCAGCAGACTTCTTGGAAACTGAAACCCAAACCAACAGCCATTTGACTAATATTACCAGGGAAAAAAACCCACGTATTTGGTAAGATTATTGAAGCGCGAACAATGTCCAGATTATAACCAGTATAGTAAACTTTTGGAACATTGTGAACAATTCCCATTGAAGACAGTAGTTTTCCTTCGGAATTAAGAATCATTTTAGCTTTGTTTCAAATACCATTCAAAAGTCTAGTTTGAGAAACTCCAATGGACAATTGGATATTGCTGTGAAGCAGAAGATTACTTAGAAAGTTTTTATTTTATTTTTATTTTTTCCCTTCTGTAACTACAGAAAATAATTTGAAATATTAATAATGCTTAATATTATCAGCTTAACCTGCCATGTTTAGAATGCATTATAAAATATTTAACTAGTAATTCATAAGAGCTAGAATTGTCTGTGTGACCGGTTACCTCAAAATGGGCCATTTGCAATTTTATGCAATTTGCTCTACAAGGATGCCCCCCCTCTTTTTTTTCTAAATTATCAGACTCGACACTCTCTTTTGCTTACTTAACAAAACATAAAACACTGATAATCTTTAATACTTATAAAAAACTTTTTTAGGTGATTAGTGCATTTGAGAAAGTTGTACTGAACTGAGTAATCGGGTAACTGAGCACTAATTCATACAATCCCAATTTAAACATCCTTAGCAAGCAGCCAGCGCACAGCTTGCTGGTTTCTACACAAAAATTGATCAAATGATATTCTACGTTTTTCACAGGCAATACTGGAAAAAACCCTATCCTCATGGTGGATATCTGTTTACATTTTCTTAAGATTAACCATTTCTTTTCATTTGACAACTGGCAGAATTGCCACTGGCCAAGAACCCAGCTGTCGCTCTCCACACAACCCGCCGGGCGCCTGACATCCCCACGAGGTGCTGGGTACCGTGTTAGCACATCCGATAGACGTGCGGACAGAAGATACACGGCGACAGCAACCCTACACGGGCAGAGCCAGGAGCGATAACTGCGCTATCACGTAAAAAGGAACACGACGGAGGTGCGCAGGCCCCGCGGAACGGCGCTCGCGACACCGGGCGCAGGGCGCAGGCCTGGGCGAAGAGCCCCCACTCGGAGAAAGGTGCCGGCGCGAGCAACAGAGCGGGGCCAACACCAGCAGCATCTTCCCCGCACCGTTTCTAAGCTCAAGCAGCACCTCGGACGTCATCAACAGAAGACCTGGGCTGGACTTCCAAAATTACACTGGACAAACCGCACGGAGGAGGCAGCTGCGGGCTGATGCTGACCCTGCTGTCCTCCCGTAATCTGCCTGATGCAAGTATCCGAGTACTGCGATACAGTGGGAAGACATTCGATGGTAGCAGGGCAAACTGAGCCACCTACCAATCACAGAACAAGATGGTAAATATATAGCTCAGGGACCACAATCACAAGCAAAAAGACAGGCAGTGCTTTTAGTATTATTTGATACAGGGATATTTTCAAGTGTCAAATTCAGTTTGTAACATCCAGTTTTTGACCAAAGCTTAGAAATCAGCCCTCAAAATACAAGTTCTTAACTACTGAAGTTTCCATAACTTTTCCTTCTGCAGGTATTCCATTGTCCTTTTCCTGGACTTGCTCAAATTCATCTAAAAAAAAACAAAAATAAAAACAAACAAAAAAAAAAAACAAAAAACAAAAACAAAAAAACCCCTCTTCTTTCCTTTTTCACTGCATTAAGATGAAACAGAGCTGTACTCTTGCGTTTTCCCATATTGGCTTTCTGTAACCATTTTAGCAAGGTTCTATCACATACACATACAAATATCTGAGGCTCGCTCTGTATCATATATAATAAACAGCATGCCTCAAAGAGGCTTTCTGCAAATAGTTTTAAAAGATATCGTTTGATTTTGAATTAAACAGGATGTAGAGATTGCCACCGGAGGATGAGTAGGAATCACAAACAGCTACAACCCAAATATTCTAAGGAAATGTAAGCAAGAAATTGCAAATAAAACTGCTTATACTCGTGTAACTTGTTTGGCAACAGCAGTATACCATAAGGAAAGCTGCTACAATTCATAACAGCATCTTGTAATAAAACAGCTTTATGTATCCCTCTCAAACTGTTTAGTGCTCAAATCTCATCAGATGGCTGAGTAAGCATTACACTTTGGGACAGTAAATCTCTGTTTCCAATATGGTCTACATTCACAGATATGTACTTCAGTATTCACTGTAAGACACTTCCAGCTAAGCACTTGTATGAAAAAATAGCATTATATAAAAATATCTGCATGGTATTTTGCCTAGTCAGTTATGTAGATTCTGAAAAGAAATGAGGAGCCTTGATCCACCAACGGCTCACCAGAAACACATTACCACCAGAAAGAGCTAATTCGAATTTTGAATTTATAAACACATAAGTAGTATGAAAGCACTGCTGTCTTAATACCTGATGTCACTAAAGAATATATGGATTGCTACTATACATTCTGCTTGCTTTAGAGAAAAATTAAAAGATGGGAAAGGCCTTAGAAAAGAGCAACAAATCTGATTTCATGATTTAAGATAATACTTTACAAGCAGATGCTTAAAGAGTATTATCTATATAACTCATCACAAAGAAGACTGGCTTAATTGTACCATCTAAGTAAATTTGTAAGGAAGAAAATACTGGGTATCACGGGTGCTTCAATGAAGCAGAAAAAGTAGACCTAACGGCTGGCAACAGAAGCCAGTTTCCAAAATGGCATCTAGTTTTAACATGGAGGCTGACTGCCCACAAAAACTACCTACCAAAAGAAAAAACAGATTTTCCATCTATTGATGTTTTTAAGACTCTAAAATGTGCTTCATTCAAAGAAAGACTATTGGGTTCAATATAGGAATAATCTGATGAAAATTAATGGGCTACTGGACAGGAGGTCAACTTAGGTATGTGATGGTCCTTCTGGCTTTAAGCTCTTCGATTCCAGAGAAAATCAAAAAAGAATGCTTAATTGTTATACTTACTTGCCATTTTCTTTTCTTTTTTTTTCATGTATGGTACTCTAAGGAAGTAAGACAGTTTGGGGATTTTTCTGCAAGTTTCCTAAATTTTTCTTAAGAAGTAAACTGTGTGTATTTTGGTTTTATCCCAACATTCGAAAGGTTTCTAAAAATTGCATAATCTATTTGACGCATCAGGAGAACCAAACAGGAATAAGAAAACAAATATAAACATAGTAATTGCCACTGTGGACCAACCAGGGGTCTGCTGAGTCTAGAATTTGGTCCCCAACAGTAGTAAAAGACAGCTCAAAAGAACATAAAAACACACATAGAGGAAAATTACAGAACAAACAAGTAACAAACAAAATTAGAACAAACATAAAACAAAACTCATTAATTGAAATTCTAGACTACATCACTTCTAAAGACTATTTTTCTGATGCACACTCAGGAAGCAGGGACAAAAATGCCCAACTCAAACCCAAATCAAGCCTTAAAAGCTTTTTAAGTCTGAGATTTTCATGCTAGTAGATGTGTTATAAAGACATCTGGATCTTCTCCTTTCATCAATTTAAGAACATTCAGAAGTAATCAGTCTCCTTTCCAAACTCCTCTTGATGGAAAGTATGATGGCAAAGTATATCCCCTAAAAAATCACTTCTGTTTAAGTGCCCGTCATTCTGAAAACAAGAACCAAGAGCGTGCGGAACGTCTGCAGAACGTGCAGAAGTTAGCCATTTCTGCTAGTAGGATGCATCAAGAATTTGTATCAGTACATACCATTCTCATTTAAAATATCTTAATTTTAAAAAGAAGAATATAATATTCTTTACATAGCAATGAAATCTAAATACTTCGACACCCTGCATTGCAAAGGCCATCTCCGAACTGCCTGGTTCTCGGGAGTGAAATGCATACGCTGTAATTCAATAGCTACATGCTGGCACTCTCACAGAAGGGCTCATAGTGGCCGAGATGCTCTCCTAGGAGCTGGCTCCACTCGAGAAACAGATACCAGAGGAAGAGCTGCACTTTAATTCAACAGCTCCACGTAATACAGGCTAAGTGCTCAATGGTTAGTTTCATCAGACCTGGGCCACCAACGACATTCACTAAATGAAGTCACGACATATGGTGAAGGACCAAAAAAGGAGAATGGATGGGGAAAGAAAGGGAAATGTAAAGTAAGAGATTCTCAGAACTGCTGATTTAAACTACCATCACAGAGTTTCCTGCTCAACAGGGAGGGGCGGTGGTGCAGAAGAAAACTATTTACGTGTATGTACTTGGAAGCACCCCAAGGACTGAGAATCTGTTCCATGACCTTCTCCTGAAAAGCCATTTCAGCCATCTTCAGTATTACAAAAATATCTCCTCCCCAACCTCTTTAGCCTGTTGTGACTCAGATCCAAAATACCCACAGTTCTAATTTAATTCCCATTGATCAGCAGATCTTAGTGTTACAGCTCTAAAGGCTCTAAAGCTCTAAAAGCTCATGTGAGGAGGCATGGCAGATACTGGGTTAGACTTTCTTGCATTTTCCTTTCCTAAAAGCACGCTTGGGGAAGGGTGCTATAAAGGTATGCTCTTTTATTTATTTGGTGGTTCTGTAATGCCGCTACATAGCTCCATTAACAATACCAACACCGTCGGTACAAAGAGCTAGAAAGCAAGCCTATAGAAATTAATTCATCAAGATGATAAAACATCAATTAATCCAAAAAAAGACTCAGATGAAAAGTGCTTTCATGTTTTTTTTTAAATCATGTAACAATAGGAACCATACGATCTTTTATGACTGGGAGGAGGGAGAGGAGGGAGTTTTTGTTCAACATCTTTGCTTTATAAGATGTACACATTAAAATATAAAACTTTATTTCTCACTAAAGCCTTGCTTTCTAGAGAAGAGCTTTGAATAGTTGTCTCACCTTGATAAATGTTTTACATTGGGATTGCATAACTCATAGGTAACCATTAAAACCAAAGTGAATCTTGATTCAGCAGCAGTACAACTGACAGGTGTGTGCAGGTCATGAAAGGAAATTTGCCTCAAAGCCTTTTTGCCTGCCCAAGCTAGCCTGCATCTGCTGCCGTACTACTGGCCTCCTCTTTAAGCCTCGGCTGCCTGCCCCCGCCTCTGATTTTGTTTGGGTTACGTACATAGAGTACGGCTATACTGAAAAGGTGCAGATCCCAGAACACCAGTCAAGAACTTTGCCATGACAAAGCAAAACTAAAGGACATGCTTCTACTATAAACAAAATGCAAGCCAGCGTTTTCTTTAACATCTTTTATCCACATTTACATAGAACATTTCATTTGTAAAAGGTAACAAGTTCTGGAAAAAAAAGTTAGAATTAAAACTACTGAAAACCAGTCGGATCCAGAAGGGACACGCTAATTTGAGGCTAAGAGTGGAACAAGGCTCATGTACAGGACTAGAGGACCAAAATCCCATCAGGGTGCTATTGGGACTATCAGAGAAGAGGCAGGAGTCCAGCTCGCCTGAGAAGCCATAGTAGAAACCAGCCCACCTACACGAAAGCGCAGTCGTCCCTGCTGCACTCGCAATACCTGACACCAGGTGGACCTTAATTCACAACCATTCCCATGAACTGCTCTTCCTGCCACGTGTCCTTACAATTTGCCCTGTAAATTATTTGGTGACACATTTATCATGTGAAGAACAAGAAGAATGGAAATAAGCTTTTTTCTCTGATGTCAGAACTGCTCCAGGGTGGAACAGATTCATCAAACTGGTTTCATCATATGCCTCCTCTCTCATTAATATGGGATATCTTTGGCTTGCAGTTTGGGTATTCCCCCCCCCCCCCATGAATAGTTGGCACAGCAACACAACTTGAAGAAACAGCATATTACACTCCCCAGTGCCCCCCCCCGAGGATCCCACTCCAATAACATAATTTTCTCTTTGATGTTAACAAAAATACTGAACAATTTTAAGCGACAAATTTATTCTAGGCATTATCATTATATCCTATTTTTTTTCTAATTGCCATCAAACAGGCTACAGTGCTATAGTGTCAAACAGGCTACAAAAGCACAGGTTCTTAAATGTGTAAACGAAAAAAAAAACGGCATTTGAGCTGATGCACAGAAAAGCTATGGCTGTTGCTCTTTACTGAAATTATATCGCTGTGCAAGAGGAGATGCTAGGCAACCTACAGAACGATACAGTCAACTGTGGTAAAATCCTGCAAAATATTTTAGAAGACTGTTGGGCCCAGTTAAGTACAACTGTGTTTTTTACACTTATTTTTAATAACTTCAAACACGTACTCTATTTGTTCTAATCTTTCACAGCAGAGATTTACAGCTAAACTAGATCTGACCTGCGAATGAGAAAGTAGTCAATTCAGTATAACAACTATTGAGTTATAAATTTTGCATTGGCTGAAGCCTGGAGTTTGGCTCAAGCAGAAAGGCAAAACCTGTGAGCTACAAATGCCAAGTGAGGAACTCCAGAACAATAAGGTTTGCAACCACCCCAGCTGGCAGCCCATTTCAAACTCTAACCAGTCAATATAGTGTGTTTTTTAAAATATAGTTTGATTACAAAGTGTACATGAAAAAGATGCCTTTTGAAAGCAACTTCTTTAAAGAATGGTTTTCCAAAATCATGATTTTTTTCTGCCAAGGAGACTTACCTTCACCATGCTGCATCAGCAAATGAAGTTAGGAGGAAGGTTTTTTTTTTTTCCCTTAAAAAAATATGATAAAAATCAAATCTGATTTGATCTCTTTGGTGGAAAAATGCATGGCATACAAAGAAATTCACACATTACCAGAAGGTTGTAAAATATTCCAAATATTCAGAGGTGTCAGAACTATTGTCAAACTTTTGACATATCTCAGCAGAGAGCTGAAAAGTTTCTATTCATCTTAGAATACAGCATTCAGAAAAGACTCCTCACCTTTTATGACAGCTTGTAATGTCAGGATACTCTCTCAGATCAATTGAGGGACTGAATTTTTCAATTCAGTCCACATACTGAATTACAAATATATTTCTATCTATATTAAGGAAAAACTTATAAAAATTATTAGCTCAAGTGTGCATTGGACCTGTAATTTTAGGGAAGAATCTGAAAACCTGCTTTGAGGATGATCAGAAAATGGGTTTGACACAGAAATACTAAACCTAATGTTCGCAAGTCCATGCAGTGTTTGCAAACTATGTGTACTTTATTACACACATACTGAATTACTCTGAACAAAGCTACTACCGGGGTCTCAAAAACCACAGACTTTAAAAGGAGAATCTTAGTACTTGGAAAAATTGGAGATAAAATTATGGTAGTAAAAGCTTGGCACAAGCAGTGCTGCTTCATATCATTGTTCACTCCTTCATACCAACACTTCCAAATAATGCACCAGAAGGTAGTTATCTAGGACAGAGAGGTATTTTCTTTGGTAGGCGTATTTGCCAAGGATTAGCACAAAAGCCTTATTTCAAAACACGTAATTGATGGCAAAGACTTTAGGCTATATATTCAGATGTAAACTTCCATCAGCATTCAATTTTCCTAACAAATGCTTTATTCACACCAGCTTAGGGAGGCATTTCTATTTCAAAGATCTGTCTGTTCATAAAGAATGAGAAAGACCATCAGAACAGGAAAACAAAATACTAAACCCAAGCTAGAAGATCTGTTTTAGATTTGAGCTCCGAGTATAGTTTTTGTGGTAAGTACTTCACTGTGGAACCTTCGTAAATAAAAATTAAAGTGGCAGAACTTGGTCTTGTGCATAATAGGTTTTCAACCCCAAATATCATATGATCAGGCAACAGCTCAAAACAAATGCTTTGTGCAGTCTCAGTACCCTGCTTCATTAAACATGGATATTTTTTAACAAGTCAAATGCATGCAGCTTCACTAACAGAAGAGATGAAATATTGTGGAAAATATCTATGATTGCTTTAAAAAACAACTTGAATCTTTTCTGTAGTAGTAGAAGAATAAAAAACATACTCTACAGACTATTTATTTTAAGGATGTTTATTTCCTACAGAATTTAATCCCATCAAAACACCCACTCAAATTTAGAATTAATTTACATGTATAAATTCCTAGATGTCTGCAGCTGGAAAGTGCACGCACAAGAAGATGTAATGAACAGTATTCAACTGCTTTAAGAACCACCCTGTTTTATCCATATAAATTTAATGCACAAAGCAGGAACATGCTCCAAGTGTTAAACTAGATCTATTTTAACTAACTAAAGCAGGAAAATAAAGAGGTACTATTAGGATTATTCGACAGAAAGAAACTTGCTTCGGTTCTATGAAAGAAACTTTATTCACCTAGAGAGAGCAAAGACACTAGCAGGAAGCTCTTGGGAGCCTTGCAATGGAGCGAGCGCCAGCTTGGGCCGCCCTTGGCGACGCGGGCCGATGCGAACGCACGGCGAGAGCAGGAGGAGGAGGATGAGCACTTGTCAATCAAGAGAAAAGAACGCCCTCGCAAAACGCCGAATGATGACCGGGACACTAAAATGAGGCACTTGAGCTGAAGCATCAATCATCCAGCTAGGGAAAAGAAACATTTAGATGCCGCCTGTACACAAAGGCTGAACAAGCCCACGTGAAACGGCTCCAGGAGCTGGGCTGATGATCTCCCTGCCGCGGGACGTGTCCCCTCGAGGGGAACACACATAAGCAAAGGGACACGCTACAAGATGGAGATTGCCTCAGAGAAAGAAAACTGGGTGTCTGGTAGACAAAGCACAAGGCAAGCGCTTTAAAACATCAGTAAATGAATGCAAGAGAAACAAGGGATTAAGCAAGGGATTAATTAACGATGCTAATTAATAGCTATTTTGGCTTAAAGGTGAAGACAGACACTGATTGCTGGCAGAGTGCTTTTAGCAGATTGTATGATATTAGCAATAATATGAAGTATAAAAAATAACTTTTCATTAGACTTAGGAGCTCATGGCATAAGCTCCACAGAGGGGTGGAATAATCTCCTAGAATTTCCTGAGTCACATAAAACAGAGCAGTCACAATATTAGAGATGTGGAGTAGAAAACAATCGTATGCCATTAACAGGCAGACACAGGGCACAGCAGAATTGTAGCAATTAAGACTGTACTAGGTAATTTACCTTCCACTGAGATGGGCACAGACAGGCTTTACATTTGTGTCTCAAAACCCACTTATATCCTATTAAATATCACTTTATATAAAACATACCTGATTTTTCAACTGAAAGCAAGCCTAGTAACTTATTTTAAAAGCCACCAAATCTAATTGTAGACTGAGTGACAATTTAATCAAGCAAACCATTTGGTTAAGTTAACCAGAGGATTAAACACTGTTCGTTGTATGAAGCAGTGTTTACTAATGCTTTCACCATACAAACTTATGATTTATTAGAACAAATACCAGAATGAGTGTAAAAAGCATGTGTGTGTGTGCATGCACCGCAAATGCAAAACCACCGTTAAAAAAGAAGTATTTTCAACTAAAAATGTTTAGATCATTCATTCTTTGGATCTAACAGGTATTTAAAGCAAACAGTATTTTGTAAAAGAAGTTCTAAGCCTTACTTACAGGTTAACAGAGGCAAGTTAGTTCAAATACAAGTTCTGGGAGCTCAGTGGTGTGATAACATATTATAGCCAATTATAAAAGTAATTAGATGGGCTTCCTGCTTCCACTTTTTGTGAGATAAAGGGCAAGCAGCAAGCATGAGCAGTAAGCAGTACTTCAAGCAGTGACAAAATGAAGCCAGAGAAAACAGCATTGCCATTCCTGTATTTCAATTGCAGAACAGTTAAGAACAGGAAAGTAATTGCCATGTATCTGATTAGTGATGACTGTATATTTACCATATTGTGTTTTACCATAAGTGTTTTACGCATCTTTCCAATACAGGTACTCTACCAAAGAAAGTGAAGCTGAAGTGAAAATGCCATTATTATTTCTAAAACAAACCTAAAAAAATGAATACAAAGTTAGCATATTTACTGTCCCCAAGATACAACACGTAAGTGTGTTTAAAATGTTTTGAAGAGATGATCGTGGTTTGCCCCATTTACTAAGAGTGAATTCTGACAGCATCAAAAAATAGAATATTTCAGCTTAAAATTAACAGAAAGAGAAAGAATCTACTAATGTATCACTAAACAGTTGCCAGTTCAAAATAATGGCAAAATGGCATCCATTCTTCTTATTTCAATAAAACTCCTTATACCACCAGCATACCACAGCTATACAGCGAACACAGAGATTGTCCACTGGGGATTATTGAGAGAGAGAATAGTTCTGACTTGAAGCATACCTTGCCTGGGAAATTCGTCCGACTCCCTGTGAACCAGGTCAGAAACTCGATTTCCATAGTGCATCCTGGTGTCATGATCGTACGCTTTCAGGGTCTCGCTGGAGCTGTAGGACTTCTGAGTGGGTACGCGGCAGTCCTCGCTGTCCAGCGACGAGCTGGTGTAGCGGCACTCTTTCCCGCACCGGCCCCTCGTCAGCGAGCGGTGTCTGCGATCCTTTATATCCATTCTTCCGGGTCAGGCAGGACGCTTTCAGAAAAGCCACTCTTATATTTGGGCTTAGTCACAGTCACCTACAACACAAAAAGATAACAAAAAGTGAGCAATGTTGCCATTACCTCTTGTTTTATTCTATTTTCCCCGGCTTCTCTGGGGAGAACAATACAGCACAGATTGAGGTGAGAGAAAAGGCCCACACTATGGATCCTTCTAAATTGAAATAATTGACCTGAATAGAAAGAAAAAAAAAAGAAAAGAAGAGAAAATCAAGTTCCATACGAGAAGTAGGTTTTATCTAAATTATCGTCTTATTGAAGAGTTTAAAAATAACGATAAAACAAAACCACTGTTATCTTTTGATTGTTGAATGAGCACTGATAACAACCTGAAACCGACAGCACAATATTTGCTCTTGTTATGCAACAGTACAAAGAGAAACAGATTCAAACGAGATTTAATTATTTCCTTTTCTCCTGCAGGAGGGCTTGCAATTAAGAACGAAGCATGCAGGAGAGCTGCATAGTGGAGTTTACTGCTATTCAGCATTAATGCAGTACAACAGTATTAGTTATGCTTTATCAGTACATTCATGTGCAGCAGAAACTGGTTTATGGTGGAACTGTTTGGCCTTGAATAACCTAATCTAAAGTTCTGTTTTCAAGAGAAGGCTGGACCAGATATCTCCAGAGGTCCTTCCAACCCAGTCATTTCCATGGGTCTCTGCTTCCAGGAGCGCACTTACGGGAATTTGCTGCTCTTGTGCACAACAGCACATGACAGATTATGTTCTCCACAGTCCCTCAAGATGACCAGTTTACCCATCTCAGCAGTTGGAGTTCTTCACAATGGTGTAAATATCTTCTTGCTCACTGGACCAGAAACAGAGAAATTCTTGTAGCCTACTTAATTAGCACCCCCATACTGTGGCATATATACTTTAATATATGCACAGTTAGCATGCAGAAACAGTGAAATGAAAGATGCTGTAGAAAGCAAGAAATACACCCTGCCACTGGGGTACTAATTATTTTGAGTTGGTATTTGTGTGTGTGTCTCGCATTGCATCGTAGGTCCCGGTCCATCCTAGCCCTGAGAAATCTTCACGACAAAGCTTTCTGATGGAAATGAAATCTTCCCACATAAAGCATACTCGGAACAAACAAGAAGTGGAACAAAACAGCGATGCTTTTTCACACATGGCTATGGAGCAGTTTGAATAAATGGTTTCGGCAAACTCAGTGGCGACAGCTTAAGGCACTTTCTCTTCCACCATCCCCCGTCGGTGCAGGTGCCTGCTTTAAAGCCCACGCGGCAAAGCCAGCGCCATGGGACCTGGCTCTGCGTCCCAGCTACCCCAGTTCCCAGGCCAGAGTCTTTGCCGAAACCGCCGAAGTGGCTCGGAGGTACGATCCCCTCCGCCGCGGAGGTACCGAACGCCAGAGGAGCGATGCTAAGAACCCGAGAAGCAGTCCTGGCTGTCGGCGCTGCAGCTGCTCACACGGGCTGCGTGGGGAGGTCGTAGCACTGGCATAAGTATCGGCTAAAGCACTGCTTTTCATCGGAAATAAATTATGTCCCTGTGAGAGGGCACATGCACTTGGCGCCAGAGGAGCTAGTGAACTGAGAAAAGGTTTCCTGGCTTCATTTAGACTCTGACATCGAGGCTTCTTTGGGGGTTTTTTATTCCTGTATTTTAAAGGAGGAAGTTAGGTAACCGGGAGAAACAGCTGTTTTACACCACCCACAGGTAGTCTGCAATCTGTGAATGATGAAAAGTGTAAACATGCTTACTTTTTTCCTCCTATTTTTTCTTATTTTTTAATTATGATGATACATTACAGAAGAGAAAAACAAAACCAAACAAAACCAATATCTGATCTTGGTCCCAGTTGAACAGGGTCTCATCAAATTCAGATACTAACATATCACAGTTGTAAAACACAGAAACAGATGAACAGAGGACAGTGCTGAGCAAAAGCTGGCAATTACTCTCTGGATGTCTTCCTGCTAAAGTCCAATGCAAAAAACCTATTCCATATGAAGGTATTGTCTGTTTATCATTATCATGATTTCTGTACTTTAAGTTGTCTGATCTAATCTCTGTTGTTTATGAAAGTATTTACTTCCTTGTTACTATAGTTAAAAGAAGGATTTACTGAGATAGGGCTTCTGAGTATTCCTGTGATATTAGCTTATTAAAACATCTTCTCAGACAGACAGGATTTATTGAAATGGTTTCCCCAACAAATGTTCTCAGAGTTTTGTGGAATTTGCCTAGTAGAAATACAAAAATAACCAGAAATGATAAGACAATGCTCTATTATTGATAAAGCCATGAAACATTCTTCAGTCACCTTTTTGTGCAGGACGGAACATGCAACTGCTGCACTGTCATTACCACGACAAATCCAGCAGGTTAACAGAAGAAAATAAATGTAGAAATATGATAAATATTATGTCCCAACAGCTTTACTTTGACCTTTCTTAAGGAAAATCTTGTTACAAGAAACAGACTTCATAAGTCATTAATAACTTGTTCTTTGCAATACTATGCTATCAAAAATTTCCAGACCTTTACTGAACTTTAAGAGATTCCTAAAAATATTATGGATAACTTGGAAAAAATTTTCATTCTGTTTTTTATTCAATGAAATATTTATGGTTTTTACAGTACTTCTAAATTTTTTTCCAATTTTTTGATTGCTTGAGGACAAATCCCAAGCCTCTAAGACTAAATACCTCTACCTTAACACAACAAAATACTCATAGATTTTTCTCTCATCTTCATCCCTGCTTGGGGGATTTCTATGAACAAAGCAGTTATGAATAAAGTAATTCCATAACATCAAACTGCACTTCTCAAGTTCAGACAACATTATCACCATATGTTGCTCAAAATACATTGATGAAATGAAGTCGTAACACACTCCTAGAAAATTTGTTTCACTTTTTTTCTTATACTTTCTTTAGATGGGATATTGCAACACTCTTTCAAATCAATGTGAAGCGCCCTCCCTGTTAGATAGTAAGATCTTAGGTAATGTATTACTGGAAAGGTAAAATGAGATAGCTTGGGTTAACTGAGAACAACGGAGAGATTCAATTTGAATTAAAAATTCCTGACACTGTGCCTTGCCCGTCTCAAGAGCACTCTGTGAATGGGCTGAGTAACCGACCTACACAGCGGCTGACTTGACGCTTTCTTTTGTTTCAAAAGATTTAAATAAAATTGCTCATATTTACCTACTTATACTACCAAGTAGTGCCACAACCGCTAACAACCGACTTCAGCTGTTTTTCTCGTCTACCATTGCTCTAAACGTCCATGAAACACTGCCATGGCCCGGCCCACCCTTCTGCCTCTCTGAATAAGGTGTCTGGGGCTTGCAAAAGGGTGGTTCGATTTCAAAAGGCGTGCTGCCGTCCCACCCGAGCTGCGCCTTCCCGGGCAGGAGACGTAACGCAGTACTCCGGACACGCTGTGCCGGCCGCTGATGCGCGGGCGTACGTCGCGGATGTGCCACATCACACGTCTCAACAACTTCGGACTCGCTCCATCAGAAATCCAGCGCAGGATCTGCTGTGCGCGCGTGCAGGAGCTACTTCCCTGGACCGCACAACAGCAGAGGTGACGAAAGCACGAGGCGACCACCTACGCCTGCAAAACTTGTAGGCCTCTTGGCAACTGTGGGGTAGCCCAAGGACACTAAATGCTTTCTGTCCTGCACCTAAAGAGACGTGATGGCCAACCTTTTCCTGAGGAGCTACAAAAAAGAAACCTGACCACTTCTTTTGGTGTCCGCAATGTCAAATCAATAGGAGGCACGAAGGGGGGACTCCAAATGAATTTTAATGGTTGAGTGACGCCTACGCTAAAACTCTAAATATAAAGTTGATTCTTAGACTGATCTTATTTAGTCATGTGCTTGGTTTTTGCATTTTCTAATGATCCCTAATACTATTAGAGTGTATGTGGCCATTAGACCTGCCACTCTCAGCAGACAGAATGCAGTAATCACTTGGAAGTTCAAGAGAAAACAAAGCACTTCACATTTATTTTCTGCCCCTAAATACCTAGCACAACCAGATAAAAGCACTACAATAGTGCATACTGTATTAGAAACAGCCTTTAAAAAAAAAAAAAAAAGTAGCACACCGTGTACCAATCTGTTCATTAAAGAAAAAAAAAACAGGTCTCTTAAAAGCCTGTACTTCTTTTCATCATTAACAATTGGAAATAAGCTTGTGATTTAGAGATTCAAATGATGTTCATTACTTTATGCAAAGACTATTTTTGAAATGGGAAAAATCTTTAATTCAGCTTTGGCACAGTACAAGTTTTCAGTGAATAAATAAAAAGGTTATTTAACTACTGTATTTCTCACTTATATTTTAATATTAGTGGAAAAGTATATTAGGATCACCTCTGCTTTTTAAAAAAGCAAACAGATGAAATGCAATTTTTAATGAAATACTAGTTTGGTAAGAACATTTTGTTACATGAAATAAAATTGATGACAATTTCGTTGGTTTTGATTTTAATCCAAAAATCAAAGTATACTTGGACAGTCTGTTTACTGTAGGAGTGTAACTTGTTTCCCATTGATAAGTCTTCCTTCTGATTCATCATATTCATTTTTTTTCCAGATACTGAATTTTCATTTTAGTGTACTTACTCTATGTATCATGTTTAAAATTAGATGTAGTATGATATCTGAAATAGCTATTTTAGAACTGTTTGGATGAATGATTCAAGTTTCAGTAAGAAAATACAGAGTGCTTACAGGCATTCTGCATTGTGCTTTACTGTACAGGAAAACCAACTTTTTTTTTTTTTTTAATAAATAAAAGCTATTGGAAGCATTTCCAGACTAAGGGCACTCAAAATTGTTCACACAGCAACAAAATCAAACACTGTGCCGAAAGATATATTTGTATCTTTATCTACTTTTTCATATATATGTTTTTAGTTTCAGACTGTCTTTCAAGATTTCTATATTCCAGGAACTTCTTACAAATCCCAGAACTGTTTAAAACTATTAAGAAAACAACATCCCATTAAGAAGCTAAGAGCCCACCAACCGCCTCCTTCCTGAGGAGCACAGGAGCTACGCTGAGCACCCCACAAGGGTTAGTCTCCTGCCTGTCGTCGACTGCGGAGGACTATCTCCTTATTTGACACTGAGTTTTGAGCAGCGAGGGCCGATGCTTGGGAGCGCATCCTTTTATTTGCACTGAAAAGCTTCAGGATTGCAGCCTACCAGTTGACATTGAAGAAAAACTGGGAGTTTCTTTCTTAAAGGTACTTTATATCAGTTAAGAAAGCAGCCAGACACACTGAAGAACAAACCATTAAATGTTATTGAAGATGTGGCTTCTGGCTCAGGAACCTCATGAGCTGAGGATCACTATAAACTGGGAAACTACACCCATAAAATTTCACCCTTACCTAAGCGCCTGCCACTGCCCAAGGTCTGACGCAGGATGAGGAACACACAAAGCAGCCATTCGCAACTCTCATTTCATCTTCTAGGAGCTGCGTGGTATTTGGACTATTTTTTTTTCCCTTTTGAGAACAATATGAGAAACAGCAAGCTTCACAGACATAGTTGATGTATTCCAGAGTAGAAAGCAAAATATTAGCCTCAGGGCCTCCATCACACAAAATTAATTTAGCACATTCATTGGCCAATACAGGATATTTAAAGAATTTTCAATCTCAAAAAGTTATTTTAAACTCATTAAAATATTACACGCATCCTACATATTTCAGCACCTGGTCATCAAAACAGTACGGCCAATTTCCTTCCTAAATGTTACACTAGACATTAAAAGTAGATTGTGCTACATGGACTCAGAAAGATCAGGTTTTGTAAAAACACATGAAAGAAACAAAGAAAAAGTACAGACATTTACAAATAGCAGGAAATTTAAATTCTTTTTTTATGGAAAGGCTTATGAAGCCACTCCAACTATTACTAAGTAGAACATTACTGGTTACAGAAATAGGTATGAAATAATATCTACTTTTATCCCTAGAAATACAGAGTTAAAACAGTAAAAAGGCTGAAGGAGAGGTAAAAAAGGGACAGAACATGAATTCTTGTGTGTCCTGGAGTTTCTTAGACATGTGAAGTTTTCACACATTTCTCCTCTCAGAGAGTGTTTTTCCGTCGTTTTGCAAAAAACAGCAGCTTTCCTGCCACCCCCAACCTTGACCAAATAAGAAAAGTGGAGGTTTGCACCTGTGTAACATCTTTCCCCTCCTAACTCAAAATGATTTACAAACATTCATTAGGCTTTATGACTGTCCTGGCAGATTAAGCACGTATCACCTCTGTTCTGCAGAAAAAAGCAAGTCAAGCACGGAGGGCCGAGTGTCTCACCAAGGTCACGCAACACAGCCAGCTGCACAGCCAGGCTCCCGCGACTTCCAACTCTCCCTTTTCTGCTCGCGTAGAATTGTTAGCTACATACTTCGATCATTGCATGCAGTCAGATAAAAAAAGGAGTCAAGTCATCATGGCACAATACAACAAGCCAACTTCTCAATTAATATAATTACTTAAAATTAGTATAGCTGAACAAGTTCACAAAATGGATTTAAAGATCAAATGCAAACTGGTCATTTCAAAAGACGAAGTTTGCTAAAAATAATTGCCTAAAGAACATGATTACTCTCCTACTGCATAGAAAGAACAAACAATGCTATTATCTACTGCTAAAATGCTGTTAATGAAGAAAGGTAGAATAATTTATCATTGCATAATTAACACAATACAGTTGAGCAAGCTTTAACGATTCTGTATAATGGTTTCATATCACTAGAGAATACTTTTGAGTCAAGAAATAATTGTCTAAATAATTTTTGATTAAGTCTTTGATCAAACCGATCAACATTTATGGAAGCGAGATAGATCTCAATGCCTGTGCAATGAATGACAACTTGCTTTATTTAACTGTCCATTAGTGTTCTCTTTTCTTCTTTCAAATCCTAGGATGGAATACTAGCCTTAATTAAGTTAATGGGATTTTTAACCTTACTAGCAATGGAGCCAAGACTTCAAACTGGTTTATTCAACTTGTGGTGCTCCAGTCATCCCCCCTCTCTTTTGCTTTCACCGACACTCAGTCATTTGCTCACTTCATTTTCTACTAGCATTTACCAATGTTCTGCCCTCTGGCTGGAATCCTATCCCTTTCCATTTTCTCAGAAATCTTATTTATTGTCATCATTCCAGCTGTGGATTTTGATGCTGTTAACTTCCACAAGCCCTGCCCCTCACATCCAGACTAATCCATCAGCTGTCTCTGAGGACTCTTGGCCACAGTGCTTCCATATCAGACTCAATGATTTTGATTTCAAAGCACATCAGCGTGCTTACAGTTGGAGAAATTTAGCTCATGTCAAAAGAGTCACACTTTTCTTATACTCAAGCAAGTTCAGTTATGCCAGAACGTTTAAGACAGTTTCCTCCTAAGCCTTTTCTGCTTTCTTCTGTTTAAACATCCTGTAATTTTACACCTGTTTCGGCGCTTTCATTCTTGTTGGCAATAGTAGAAGCTCAACCACTGGGCAAAATATTGGCCAAAAGAACATCATTAGGTACCCATCTTTCATTTCCTCTTTATTCTTAGTAGATGAATATGCTGTTAAAGGGGAACTTCTCCAGCATCCAAGATGAAGCAAAGCTCCTGCAGATATCTCGGAGGATGCTACCATAATAAGGTCATGCTGCTGAAGAGATTTCTCAGTGATTTGCAGACCTCTGCAAGACTATTCTCAAAGCCCATCAAATGGAATATAGTCAGGCAAACAGTTACGAGTTTAGGTATTTTGCCTATCATTTCAGCTGAGAACAACAGCTGCTCCTGACTCTAAATTTGCATTATTCTCTCATTTTGTCAAAGCAGCATACCCTTCCTTTCTTTAAAGCTGCCATGGAATCCCTCCTACCTTAATCTGATACTAACCATTTTTGTATCCTCATTTACAAGATGCTTTAATATGCTTTCTTCCTGTTAGCAGTGTCAATTTTGGATAATATTCATTGAAGCAGCTTTTACTACAGACTATTTATAAAGCTGCATAAGCTTGTCACAATAATAAAATACTAAAATTTTTAAAAAAGTTTCATAGTAATTTGTAGCATTTCAATAAAGAGGGCTACTCCCAACTACATAAGTAAATAACCCATTCAGCTAAGCTGTGAAACTCCTCTTCTCTACCCACCCCATCCCTTCCCAAAAAAGAGGGGGGAAGAAAAGAGTCCTTCTGTGTATGTAAGCCATTAACTTCATTACCTGGAGTTCTCTGTCTCTTTATACACACACACATTTTATCAGAAGTAACCTAATTTCCTACAGGGTTCCTTTGTTTTAAAGATTCAGGATGAACTAAGGGAAAGTTAAAGGGAAAAAAGAAAATGAACATAACACAATAGAGCTTCATGTTAAAGCGTACAGAATAGATGACATTATATCTCAATAGCTTCCATAAAAGCATTTTCAAAATCAGATTTTAAATCCTAGGTTGCCTCAGACAGCCAAGAGGCTATGCATATTGAAACCAAAGGCCACCGTTAAGTTTAGATACTCAGTAGAGTAACCTTTTGACATCGACAAGCGTGCTTCTCAGAGAAAACAACTATAGCTCAAGTTTTGTTTCATCTTTCAGTCAAGCAGAAATAATTGCTGTGTAAAAATTAATTAAACCTCACAGCAATGGATAAAATTAATACAACCATTATATAAAATGACTAACTAGCTCAAAAACTCTGAAGTGAACTTTTCCGTGCCCGCACAGTTAAGCGGTTGCCAGGCCCAGAATTGAGGTCCTGTTGCCTTGAAGTCTCGTCCACTCAAAACTACAGTGTAAGATTTGCTTGCCTCTCATCACAGCAAAAGAGGATGGAGTGGGTTATTTTGATTAACGAATTTTTTTAAATAACTTAAATCAAGTAAAAATACACCTATAGGAAATCAATTGGCCCAAGACTGCAAGAAGCAGCAAATACTTCTTAATATCGAACATTTCCTGTGCAGACATTACTGTTCTGTCTCCAAATCAGAAAAAGGCCACATCACTCCAGAGGCAAATCTCTCTGGAAGAATGCCACATGCTTCAAGGCATGTTAGGCTACCTAGTCATTTAGTAGAGCACATCTAATTCAAAGTATATTCTCACACTGGCACTCCCTTCTGCAGACCGTTGGGATAAGACCATAGTTTTCCTTACTGCCCTGTAGGTGTGGGTGCCTCCAAAAAAAGTTCAGCCACTGCTGGTGGTGGGGAAGAGGCTACTTTTGCACCACTTCATCAGCAGTCAGTGCTCATGCTGCCAGGAGCAAATCCACGCCAGCTCCTTGGCTGCCACAGCTCCCAGCCCTGCACGCTGTATTCAACAGGCACCTGGAAGAAGGTGCCTCCCGGCACCACGAGACGGCAATGGCCATCTGAGACCTGAAGCTGTCCCAGCATGGAGCATGAAAGCTCATGCAGAGATACTCTCAGATAAAGCACTGGACAAGAGATGCAAAAAACATCTCCTGCTTGTCACGTGTGGTTGAGTTTTACAAAGCCAAAACAACCGCATGGAAGCAGAAGTTAAAAACACTGCCAAAACTCCAAGAACTCTTTAAGAAATCCATTTTGTCCTTTCTTTCCATTGCCATTTCACAGAAAGAATAGCAAAGCTACAGTGTTTAATTTCTTCTCAAGACAATGCCAGCTGCGTTAGAGCCAAGGCACATCATTTTCCTGCCTGGTGTCTAGAGGCAGTGTACCTAGTACGAAGATGCCTACGTTCTTTGATTGTTTCAGTCAAACAGTCCAGGCAAACATATAATTTTACATCTATGTGGACACCCTATTCTACACCGTCAGTATCTGGAATTTAAAACACTAAAAATCACAATTTTTCTAGAGATACTGGAACTGTTGAAGCTTATAGCTTTGTTTTTCAAAACAGAAAAGTAATCAGATGTCCAAATTTCATTGATTCCTCTATTAGAGATTAGACATTATGTATACAGAACAAAAAAAATGTATTAGAGGTAAACAAAAACTACACTGTAAAACTAGAATATCCTATAGTCACAACCAGCACATTAAAATATACAACCCTTATAATGCTGCCTTCATTCCAAATTTGCATCTTCTACCTAGGTAAATTATTTCTTAAGATTATTATTTTCAACAGTACTTTACAGATGGCAACAGTACAGCAACCAGTTCTGTTCACCCCACAAAAGAAGGAAGACTTCCACAGACTGGAGCTAGAGGAAAGACACTGCTATCTCAGCAGGCTGGGGCACTTGCACTGGGAGGAAAAACGAAGTAACTGGGCTTAAACTGCTGAGGAGAAGGCTCAGGGGGACCTACCTGCAGCCTTCCAGCACCGAAAAGGAGGTTACCAAGAAGACAGAGCTGAGGTGCACAGCAGGAGAACAAGAAACCGTGGTCGCAACTGCATCACTGATGCAGGGGGAGTTCTGCTTAGAAATGAGAGGGAGGGAGGGTTACAATCACTACGGGGGCAGATAAGCTTGGGGACAGGCCGCCCCAGAGACACTGCCTCCTCTCACAGGTTTTCAAGACTCAGCAGGACAAAGCCCTGAGTGTTGAACCTGATTTGAGCAGAAGCTTGGAACAGATGATCTCCAGAGGCCCTTTCCAACCTGAATGGTTCTACAGTTCTGTGATGTGCTTAATTTAGGAGAGTTTCCATAGTGATAAAATATATATTTTTTTCATTTAGGGAACAAATCTGTAAAATGAACGCACAAAAGTTTCATAAGCTTAATGCACAGGCTTAAAAAGCTAGAGCTTTTTAAAGTAGGAAATTCATCTGACTCTACAGGTTTAAAGCTGAGTTTAAAGCTTCAATAGCAAAATAAGGTGGGGCTAAGTTAGTGTCAACTACTCCACATATGCAGAGGGCAGATGACCTGCGAACATGACTGCAGTGGGATTCTTATCATGTAGTCACGTTGATTACAGAACAAAAGGAAAAGAAATTTATACTTAGACAGAAATGGTATGCCACAGAAAGGAGAATGTGCTTTGCTGCATATTCATTTTCAAAATACATACCACCTGAGGGAACAGAAAAACCAGAAACACAGTTGTAGAGTAAAGAAATTTCATGAAGAAAATCTACAAGGACTAAAAGCACAGTTTAACAAAAGTAACAATCACAAGCTCTACCAAAACTCCCAAGGCACTACTGCAAGCTCATATGTTTCCAAATATGTCATTTGACAGTGCTGACTTTGAAACGATTCCTTACAAAAAATGAAAATAAACCCCAAAGAAAACAACTCTGCAGTATGTCATAATGACACTACCATAAATCTAAGGAAAGCAATGCATGAAAAGAAACCGTAACGCCTCACACCCAAGAGTCCACCCCTCCAACAGTCACAGCCATGTTCTCATTTCACGTAAATCAATTCAGACATATTCCTCTGTTTCCACTGAGGGTTTTTACGTCTTTTGTGTAGCAGCCCAGCAAGCACGGCATTAATCTGTGCCCCTCCTATCGAGATACGGCCAACGAGCAATTTTAGTTGTGTGTGCATGACACTCAAATATATGGTACATTATTCTGTCTGAAAATCTGTATTGTGGTAAAATAGAAGAAAAATATCAAAAGCTTAAGCTGTTATAGTGACTTACCTACCTAATCCTTTAATTTTTATTATCCACGGCAGAATATGGTACAGATATTAGGTATGAATCCATGACCCCACAGAAGTCAGTGGCAATTCCCTTCTTGCTTTTCCTCTACGCTCCCTTCGGCCAAATTGCAAAAGGCTTGTGAATTTTAGCCAGTATAGCGGGGGTGGAGGGGCTAACATTTCCTCTCTGCTGTATTTAATTCAAAGCAGGGGTCATGAACTGTTCTTGGAGAACACAAACTGCTGGGCCTGGGTATAAAGAAGAAACATAGTCACACAACCTGCACTCTTGGGATTAGTACAGACTTGGTCCCTCAGGACTGCCTAGGTGTCCTGATGAATTAGGAAGGAGTTCTTCCATCACTACTGGAAGGCAGATGTTTTCAGTTGTCCAGAAAGCAGGTGTTTTCAGTTGTTGTCAGAGGACAAACAGTTGTTCTCTGAGCTGGTCAAGAACCCAATTCAAATTTTCAAATTGTTTCATTTTCTGAGTTTTATATCTGCCACGCAGAGTCTTATTCTGTAGGAAACCCTGGAGAACTGGAAATAACCTCCAGAGAGAGCATCACCTATGATAATTGGATCAAGGAGCTGTGATTGCTTTAGTGTTAAAAGCAAACAAACAAAATACCCAACCTTTTCGCCAGCATCTTCACTTTCCTACAGGTTCTTCAAAGGGTTGCAGACCATCTGCAGAAGATTAGGGAGAATTTTGGCCAGCAGAAATCACGAAGGAAGGAATAATTAGATACATTACATGAACTAGCAGTGGTAGGTCTCCAGATGTGCACAGTCAATGAAATGTCCTAATTAACCATATCCTTTTTAACTTGCCTTTTTCACAGTTATGGCTCAGGTGAATTGCCACTGATGTTAATGAGTTCAGAATTTCAAGCTACATATTTCTATGTGCATGAAACATCACCATCCAGACAAATACTTCTGGGTTAATGGCAGAGTCACACATGCCCCTCCATCTCCTGGAAAAATGCTACTTTAAGTACCATCCTGCAACACCCTTATCATGGGCAAAACACTGTTGACTTGGGGAATTTCACTTAATTTATTGCCAATTATCACCAACCTTTAATTACAGATCTAGGTACTGGGAAACAAAGACGACCTGACAATTGAAGACAAACACTTGAACAAATACTTAGGGAAACACCTTTCCTCCCCTTTCCCAAGCATCAACTTCAGTCCAACACTGCTCCTGCCCCAGCACAGGTCCCCCACCAGCTGCAGTCCCCTCGGGGTGTCCCTGCCTCAGCATGGAGCACCTCCTTCCCAGAGTGCGTCCCCAACAACATCCCCTTCCACTTGCCTCCTTCATTTTATGTCTCCAAATGTGGCCCGTTTTGCATCTCCTGCCCCCAGGAGCTCCAAGGCGCCACGTGCTCCTCCGATGGTGGCATCTTGGGCCCGCAGGGGTGTTTCCACCACTGCCACCAGCTGGACCCCACTAGGACAGGCTCAGGGCAGGTCCTGGCCTCCTCCCACACTGGCCCCCTGCGACCCAAACCCAGCCATTTATCCCCAGTACAATTCTTCATAAACCGTTTTACTAATGCTTCACACTTCATTTAACCTCCTCCTCGCACAGAAAGGTGCTCCAGTCCCTGATTTTAATAGATAAGGTCACGGAGGCAAAGAGGAGAGTAGAGCCACCCTGCGGCCCTGCTGTTTAAAGCCCACTGCCTTCAGGGGTTGCTCTGCGGCGGCAGCGGGGACGGCTGCCTCCCGCCACCGTCCCTCTCCGAGCAGGAAGGAAACGGGAAACAAACACTACAAATGCTTTATTATTCTCAACTGAAATCGATAAACTATTAACACTTTTAACTTAATTTACTAGGAAACAGAATTTGAAAGGTATCTGACAAAGCTTTTCATATACATTAACAGCCGTCAGATTGTAAATTTAGGTCAATACCGAGCCAGAAAATGACCTAGAGGTGAAATGATCCATATACCAATACCAATTTCCTGAGTTGCCCAGAGTCCCTCAATAATTTCTATCTCACGTGAAATCTTTTGTGAATTTGTTTACAAAAAATCAAAGAGCAAAAGGCGAGAAGAGAAACCTCTTTCTCGATGCGACCTTTGCAAGTGGCATAGCAGAAGTCACTTAAGGTGACATCTCTTATAGCACTTCTGTACAGTTTAACTCAAACGTGTGAAAGGTTTCATGTAAGACAGGAACTACTGAAGGACTTGGGGCAACTCTAGCTCTGTTTTTGCAGCAGCACAAACCACAGGAGCCAGGGAAGTAGCTGAAGGCAGTGCATTAGTGAGCGAGGACCTGGATTCCTGCTGGCTCCTTGCCAGGCAAAGCTGCTCCCTGAACCCGGCAGCCAGCTGCTGGGGAAGGGGACAAGAGTCTTGGGCTCGTACAAGCGGTTAGAATTGAAACCAGAAAAAGAAAACAAACCAAGATTTGTTCAATCATATGCAACTAGAAAAAAAAATTTTGAAAATCTGTGAATAAATTACTAAACTTGTTTCAATTCTAAAGCTAGTAAAGATACCATAATCAATGCTTTCTATTTCAACTACCATAAGAACACAGGATTGCAACTTCTATCACCTAGATGCCACTTCTTATATGCCTGTTTATTGACAGGAAAGCTAAAAGAATGACAATCACAACAATCGATCGAGGTGGTGCTCACTAAGAGTAAACAATTGAGAACAGAAGCAGCAGAAATCAAGCTCCAACAATTAAACAAGATTGTGCGACTCCAGAATTTTGATTAAAATGTGAGTTTTAATCAAGATCTGATAAACATATGCAGCTTTCAAATTTCCTTGCTTGAATTTTTGCACAGAGAATTACCCCAAATAGCTATTTTTTTTATTTTGGCTACAAGTCCCCTTCCTTATTCTCATAAGAATACAAAGAAGCAAGTATTTTGCATTAGCCCTTGTCCCTCTAATTTTTTTTAAAGCTGCAGGTCAACTTTCAACTCCGATTTTTTAAAATTAGTGTAATAAAATGGTTACACACACAATAAAATGCAAAAAAAAAATAGGCACAAGAAAACAATGTATTTGTTAAGAGTACCTTGCAGATCAGATTCCCTCTGCAATTTAGGATTGGTGGTTACCTACATGCATTACAAAATCTGCAGCGCTGAGATGCTACAGCACTCAAATCTGCAATGCTTAAGACTCTAGCAATTTCCTAAAAGAAAGACCTGGATTATTTCCAAGTGATAGCCTTTATCTGAAAACTAGTAATTCCTAACAATAAAATAAAAACAGTTAACTCATTTTGTATAAACATGTTCAAGAAATTCTATATACTCACATAATACCTTGATTGAATCCTCAGTTTCCTGCTGGATTTTCTTAAATTTTCAGAACAAATATTAGTTCTCCGAAATTCTAGCCTGAACAAACACTCCCCTCTGTTTTGCAGAGGTGAAAAATGTTAGATATCTGCCCTACTTTAAATCATTTAGCTATCTGAAATGTTTTTATATTCAGTATCAAAGACTTGCATGAAGCTACTGGAAGACTTTCCAATAATCAAGACTACAGAATTAGGAAATGTCCCATTTAGAAATTGAGTTTTGAGTGATAAGAATGAAAAACAAATTGGTCCGTAGTTCCATGACTCCACTTAGACTGCCCTAATATTAGTTTGGATACAGTGCAAGTGCATCACCAGACAGATGGTCAGATCAATGTTTCAAATGGATATGATTTAAAAATTGTAATTCAACATGAAATTGTGACATATCAGTTAATTAGATTTTAGAAATGAAGAATAAAAATGCTTTTAAAAGTTGTTTCTTTCTATATGAATCATCCGTACTTCCTAAGCATTCCAGAAATCAGATAAATCCAATGGTAGGTCTACTTATCTATGTAGAACCAGACTAATCCTCATTTTGCTAAGTAACATAATTTATCACAGACACCAAATACATGTTTCTTTATCACTCCATGTAAGAACTTAACTATGGAAAAGCAAGGTGTCCTATCACTAAAACCTCCCATAACTTTTAATAAAACATGCAAGAGTATGTTTCCAAATGTTTTCTAGGGAAATGATAAGTTAGATTGCAAATACTATGTTCCAGTTGCACAGTTAACCCAAACATCTCCGAGTCACGTTAGAGCCGCGTACAGCAATGAAAGACTTAGAGCAACAATAATGGAAAACCTGGGGGGCACAGAGAAGGTTTCTTTCGAGATCAGTGTGTGAAGGAAAGCTAAACAAGTCAGACACAAGGGACAAAACAGACTTAAGAGACAACTAGGTATAAAATTAGCAGAATAAAACACGTAAAATTGTAGGATTAACAACAGAACTTGAAATTACAAAGGACAGGAAAGCACTAAGGTCAGCGTATGGTACATATTTTGTAACAGTATTCTTACAATACTGTAAGATTTTCTTTTCTCCATTTATAGTGTGAACTTCATTCACATGCCTTGGTTTTCAGCTACGTGATTTTGAGCCATTTTTGTCTCCCAGCTTTTAAGTTTATTTCGACTATACCCGAATCCATCTTTATTACTTGAAAACCTACCCCTTTATTTCTCCTGATTTCATAGATTGCAGGTGGGGTTGCATCTGAAACAACCTACAGTTATCTTTATAGATGAATCCAGCATGGGACAATGGCATAGATTTGCAAGATTCAGCTATTCCTCAAGTGCATTTCCAACATTACTGAAAATTAATGAGTTTCTACTGTGTATATTTGTATACAATGCTTTGAAGTGAGCACTATTAGCCAGTAAATTTCATGTGGAGGAATAGGTTGACTAGCAGATAAAGGAAAAGTAACTAACACACAATTCCACTATCTGCAATACCATTCAATAATCCTTGCAACTGTTGTCTTGGATCCAAAACACACTAATAGATCAAACTCAGTAGCTGACAAGTAATGCTCACCAAAATTATGAATTTTTCCATGTGCTGAACATGCTTTAAAAAGTAATGTCTAAAGACTTATCCTCCCTGGAAGCTAACTTTTTCCTGCAAAGACTCAATCCCCCTTTTGTCCCCAAATAAGTAAAATTTCATGCACAATTGAGTTTATCTGCCTCAAATCAATAAAGGCACTAAAATAGATGTTAAAAAAAAAAAGAGTATAGTTAACCAATCGGAGTATTATTGCAAGTCTTGTAGGAATACAGATGCACTGAATATGAAATACACTAGTTGAAAGGTACTTTGGAAGGTTTTTAGGCATTACTAAAATGCTTTCAAATGATGTGCAGTCACTTATGAAACGTATTCAGGTGCTTTCCCCAGTTTGAAAAGGAGTGCTTTTTCATAGCATTAGTTTTATAATGAGTCTTTTCAGGCAAATTTCAAAGGATGTATGGTTCACATACTTTAAACTGAATTCACTTATAATTTAGTATTTGACAGAGCTAATGCCTAATTGTTTCTAAAGAGCCTACGAAGGAAAATATTTTTTTTTATTCAACAAACATTTAACTAAAATCATGTTTTGCTTTGTTTTCACACTGAGAATTGAATTTGACGCTACAATAGAGAAGAGCAGCCTGTGCTAGTTAACGTGATTTTAATTACTGTAGTCAAAATTCTCCTTGTTTTCTATTAGAAAGAATTTGACATGACCTAAATTTTGGAATATGGCATTAATGCTGACAGAAGAGGTTTTCTTTCAACAACTTAGGTCTCATCATCCAAGCAGCTTAAAGGATCACTAACTTGCGAGTTCACGCTAGCCACGTGCAAGTCTGCGTCCAGGCGTGGGAGCCACGGCAAGCCTGCAGCAGCAACCCACGCAGCCTCCGGCCGGGCTAGCTCTTTAAAGCTACAAGTAATGTTAACAAGAAGGCCAGAGTTACCGTTTCCTTTTAAAGAGTGTTATAAATTTTCTTTTAATAGATATCAGAAGCCTACTGAAATGATTTCAGTTGAACGATGCAAGGTTAACATATACTTTTCAAACAGTGTCATAATCTGTTGTGTGGATCTTCAGAGCCAATTTATCTTCACATAAAAGATAATGATGATTACCAGATCTGCAGCTCCTATAAATCACTTCACCTCTGTTGAGTTAATGGAGATATGTTGATTTGCATCAGCTGAGAATTTTGCCAGATACTGCCCCTAAGCAGGGTTAGCATCATCATTTTGACCTCTTTTTTCAGTGAAAATACAAAGCTGCAATACCAGTAAAGGTTTTGTTTTTGTCAGAAATATATAATAGTTTGCATTAACCCGTGAGTACACCACTCAAAATTAAAGTCAGTTCATCACAGTACAGAGTCACATACTGGCAGATCCTAAACATCTGAGCAAAGACGAACAAGAAAATCTGAATGTCACTGGACACATGTCATCTTCATGTCATACCTGCAAACTCAGATGTATGCAGGTTTTCAAATCTAAAAAGTGGGGATTGGTGAACATTCATGTTGTTTTATATAATCACCTAAAACCCCACATATTTCTGAAGAAAAAAATCTGCATCTCAGCTCCTTCTAAAATTCTATCAAAAGCCCCTCCAACTCTTTCACTTCAAATATATTTAAACTACAGCAAAGCAATGCCGATACCTTACAGTCAGCAATGGCGAGTTTGCCATCTCTCCCTACAGGAGATGGCTGGAGCACAGCAAAGTGAACTTCCACGCGGAGAAGGGCAGCTCATAGTCATGCCTGGATCTGACAGCCGCAGTTCACCCTCCCCAGATGTTCTCCCAGATGGGGCCACCCTCCTCTCTGATGCCTCCTGCTCTCCTGCCAGTGCACGAGGAGAACACAAACGCCATGGCACAAGGTCCCGCAGTGGCCAAAGTGGACACCCAGGGAGAAGGAAGAGCGGAGGATGTACCCGCGACACTTCCAGCCTCAGAGTGTTTCAGTTCAAGATTTCCTCCACCTGACGTGGCTTGCCTGCTTCCAATCCGGACCTGCTCAGGCTCCGTTGGAGCCCATGTAAACCTTGGGCAGCCATGCTCCGTGCTGGCCTGGAGCGGCACACGACCCAGCTGCCTCCTGCATGAACCACCACTTGCTTTTGTGTGTTTTAACTCCAACTGGAACCCATAGTTGCTCATGTCAGGACTGAACATGCTTGAAAATAGCACTGACTTTTTTTTTTTTTTCTTTTGGAGACTTGCCAACCTTACATAGGTTTATATCCCTTAAATCGTACGTCCTTTCAAAAGACCGTTATGAAGAATCGGCAGCAATTTATGTACATAGGAAGTGCAGAGGAAATTCTCTCTACCTCTCCAAATATTGCCCAATACTTGGACAGACTTAATGCATGAGAGATTTGGACCCCAAATTTTTAGTGCTTCACTACAAAGCTTGAAATTAGTCACTTCAAGATACTTGCAAGGACACAAGGACCAACACGGAGTTAACTCAGTGAACATTCAGATTTGAGCTTAGCTTAGTTTACTTTAGAATCCAAAAGATTTTCCTCTTCGTTTGCCATTAAACATGTCATATAAAAAAAAATTTGAACACAGAGTATTGGCTTTTCATTATGGAATATAAGAGGATGGGAAAATAAGCTCTGCAGACAGGGTAGATGGGACAGGATGGGATGGACTACTATACAGTAATTTACAATAGGCTAATTAAACAGCAAGTATCTTGTTCACTTCTGTAGCTGCCCACTCCACACACTTGGAAGTTCATTTGTTTCTACAAGCAAATATTCTTGGGAGTTTTAGGAACAAATCTTCAATTTTTTATTATTATTGTTTGATGGATTTTTAATCTGAACAGATGGAAAATACTCTCTTCAGATTAATTTCAGAATCTACAGGAGACTTAAAAAAAAAACAAACTCATTTATACCAAAATAGCCAAAGTAATTCCACGTAAATCTTCCACCTTCCTTACCTCCCATAGGCAGATATATCAAGAGGAGTTTTTTAGATTTACACCTGACTGAGACTGAAAGGTCTGTGTACATCAAATATTAAAAGCAAGCTCACTATAAATAACCTCTAACTGAAGCACAGCTCCAGTGACAACTAACACTTTTTCTTTTTCTCTCATTTTTGCCCCTTGACATAGCAATGTGAAACCAGTAGAAGAATAGATGGAATACGCATGTATAGAATGGCCGAAAACTTCCCAATTCACGTGATCTTACCACAGATGGAAAGGTACAAAACATGGACGTGGTCATTACCTTCATATTTAGGTTTCTTAATGCCATAAACAGATAAAGAGACCACAAAACAGAGCACGGTATTAACTACAGTAGTCAATATCATCCATCCTGCTGCCCTTCATAATAAGATATTTAATATTATAAAAAAGACTATTTTGCATCACTCCTAAAATATTTGTGAATGATATTACAGAATAAGAGGTGGCCCTAACTATCTGAGCACCACTTGATATTTGCTTTATGTTAATAGACATTCTCTGAGTAGCTGTGCTCGAATATGTTACAAAGAATAAAAGGAAACACCATTTAGCAGTGTTTTTAAAACCCCAAGTAATTTCCATAATTTGTGGCAGTAGACAGAATTTGATGGTATCGCACATTGACGACAATCATTACACTATTATCTGCCGTTTGAGCAGTGGAACCTAACCTCCTAATTAGGATGAAAAACCATTCCAGTTGCAACCCCAGTAAGCACAACAAGTCAATAATTTTAATAAGGATTAATTTAAAAAACTCTACAAGGTTGTATTGGAAGCTATTCTGGCACATCTATTGATTAACATTTGGTATTACATCGCGTAAAGGACTCATTAAATACAGCATCAATCCAAGTGTAATATTTTGGTCTTTCTTTTCAATTTTTTTTACTTATTATAAAGTGAAATAAAAAAGACTGGAGCACTGCGATTATGAAGGTAAAGCAGGTATGTGATCTGACGTATTAACTCTGCGCTACAGGACAAAGTAATGCAATGGAAGACCTCACACTGTGCTCTACTCCAAGCACATGACTATGAAAGCTGCCTGTAATTACCTGGTACTTCCTTGCATGTCAGCACCGAACAGTCTCAACAAATCTCCCATTTCTACATACGGAATCAGTCAAATCTTGATTACCGTGACCCTGTTCATTAGTTCCCCGCAGACATTTTTCTTTTTAGGAACATGCAAAAAACAGGGTATGCGCACTAGAAACAAGAGTAGATTTTTTTCATTTGCCATTTTCTGCTTGTTTTTGGAAGGACATCACTAATTAAAAAATGCAACATATTATTTTGACAGCTGCTAAAATAATAACATTTATTAACAAGGCATCTACCAAGACAAACTTGGAAACCATTAATATGAGTTTCTGTCATCTGAAATTATTAAATCTATTTAACAAAAAAAGTTCACTGCTTCTGCTTCTGTTTTGCTTCGAAGCAAATTAAAAGACTTTTCACTTTAACATTTGAGATTTACAATATAAGAAACATCTTTTTTCAGTGGAGACATCTATGTTCTTAAAGACCATAACAAGGCACAAGGAAAAATTAAATTTCCGTACATGCCTGAAACCGGCGTACTTGGGCATCCACGAGCAGGCACACACAGCCGGGAGCTGATGCTAGGTGGCAGTACTGTGTAATTAAAACCCCAAGATTTCTTCACCGCCTCTGGCATTTTGGCATTTTTCGGAACAGGCAGCTCGAACACTTTGTGTAATAATTTAAACAACAAGTAGCTCTCTCGCTTCCTTAGGAGGACATTTCTCAGGTAACGGGTCTCAAGGCTAACGCCCTCCTGCCCAAAGGTGCAGCAGCAGCAGCACAGCACCAGCAGCACCAGCACAACAGCAGCACCAGCACAACACAACAGCAGCAGCACAGCAGCAGCACAACAGCAGCACAACAGCAGCACAACAGCAGCAGCACAGCAGCAGCACAGCAGCACAGCAGCACAGCAGCACAGCAGCAGCACAACAGCAGCACAACAGCAGCAGCAGCACAACAGCAGCACAACAGCAGCAGCACAGCAGCACAGCAGCAGCACAACAGAACAGCAGCACAGCAGCAGCACAGCAGCAGCACAGCACAGCAGCAGCACAGCACAGCAGCAGCACAACAGCAGCACAACAGCAGCACAGCACAGCAGCAGCACAGCACAACAGCAGCAGCAGCACAGCAGCAGCACAGCAGCAGCACAGCAGCAGCACAGCAG